>NC_064811.1:98510617-98646732 GCF_023721935.1 Panthera uncia
ACTTCCAGAGTATTGGAATAGATATTAAAGTTAGCTAAAACTCACACAGAAACCACATGGAATCATGAGATTATTCCCCCAATTTTACATGTCAGAGGAATGAGAATTAAGTCTAAGTTATTTAGAATTGTGAATTTTGATAGAACTTTTTTTTTCCCATTGCTTTTCTATATGATCTTTGTTTTTCCATCCTCTAGAATTCAGTGTTTCAAAGTTTTGAGCTTTTCATTACACACTGCCCTTTTTTACTCTCTAAGCAAAAACAAACAAAAAAAACAAAACAAAAAAAGTCAGTTTTCAATGGTATAAGCACAATCATTAGTTAAAGAGTGAATGAAACCTACCTGGATCTTTTTTGTTCCAGAGAACTCAAAGAATCTTTGCTTCTACTAGTGAGACAGTGTAGTCTTCCTAATATAAGAAGTGAAAATATTATTTTCCCTACTCTGAACCATCATACATTCTGGATCCTTACCACCAGAACAGGAGCATTCCCTAAACCCTGAGGTTTAGACAGAATTAGAAAGGAAAGTATCTGTGAGGAATAAAATAAGCCACTGAAGAATTAAGTCCTTACCCATTTTTTCCATGAACTTGTCATAGTTCTCATTCCGGTCTATCTTCCAAGTACCATCAAAAGCCATGATCTCCGGTTGAGTGAGCCTCTAGGCAGTCAGAGATTCAGGTCTGTCCTTAGGGGACAATTTATTCTATTTCTTATCTCAGAACCAACTTCATACTGTGATGTGGAAGTTTAAAGTTTAAAAGGTCACCTAACTACACTAATGCCAACCCATCATAGTTTATCTTTCTATAAATTTCTTGGTTCCTCTCCTGAAATTCAACTGAATTACAGTTGACCCTTGAACAACATGAGTTTGAACTATACAGAGCCACTTATATATGGATTTTTTTTTGATAAATGCAGCACAGTATTTTAAATGTATTTTTAAAGTATTTTCTCTAGCTTACTAGAGAAATAAGAATTGTGTAAGAATACAGTATATAATACATGTGACATACAAAATATGTGATCGACTGTTTATGTTATCAGTAAAACTTCCAGTCAACAGTAGACTATTAATGGTTAAGTTTTTGAGGAATCAAAAGTTACACAAGGATTTCTGACTGCATGGGGCTGGTTGGTGGTCCTGACCCCCATGTTATTTAGTAGTCAACTGTAAAACATGATAAACAATGCCTACTCTGTCTTAAACTACAACTTGTGAGCACATTTATTTCAATAACTCGAATGCATACTCTTTGAAAATAGATTTTCTGCTTATAAGTTCAAAGTGCACACTGCATTGGAGGTAACACAATTCAGAACATATATCAAATAACATCTGAGAAATGAGACTATTAATGACCTATCCCTTTTTTACAATAGCAATTAACTTGTAAAGTAAGACTTTATGACCAAATTTAAATAAAAAGTTAAACTTAATATGATATTGAGACTGAAAATTTATTTATTTTACTAATATGTTCTTTCACATTGTGCTTTTGGGTTGGTAAATATCCTGGCACCTGGTACAGTGCATGACACAGAATAAGTACTCACTAAGTTTTTGTTTTGGTCTTGAATGGTGATAGGCCACTGAGAAAAATTTTAAGAGGTAGAAATGTAGCTAGATTACATGAAAGCTTCTATAAGAGAAAGAATCTGTTTCAAACATCTGCCATGGGCAGAGAAAACAAAAGCAAGATGTTAGCTGTGCCATTAATTAAAACCATATCTTTGTTTTATTCCCCCTCATCCCCAATCCTGGTGCAATCAGAAGCTAAAACTCAGTATGTATGTAGGGCGAGGCCATGGAGGTCAGCTAAAAAGGAAAAAATACAAGGAGGTCACCATATCTCTCCCTTCCCCCACTGTAGGCTTTCAGTCTGGAGCAGGACTGGGCTGGTAGAGGAAACCCATTAACTTACTATGAAGATCAGAGTTTTGATTATTAACTAGCCTGAACTTATCACTTACTAAAAAGAGACTATTACTGTGAGTGAATGTGATCTGAGAACATTTTATTAACTAAAGGTCAATAGAGAAGCTACAGAGCATGTCCAAAATTTCATTCACAGTTAGAGGAAGGACATAACTAACACATTTGAACAGGAAATTGGGGAACAGAATTAAGTTTGTAATTTTGATTATATTCATTGGACACACTCTTTCAGTGGACTTGCCCACTTATTATTTGATCAAGTAAGCATGTTAAAAAGCAAACTACCTTCTACTAGCTCCATTGTTTCATTAAAAGAGAAAAAGACATCAGAACATAGAGACGGGGAGAGGAAGAGGGGTGTTGGGGGAGAGAGATTGTAGTTTTAGAATAATAGAAGTCTTTTACATTTGTAACTAGCTTTATGGAAAAAAGTTGATTACCTCAACTTTGTTTTTCTCCCTTTTGTCAAAGATACTGAAAACCTCATCATTTGGGATACTTTCAAGTTGAGAACAGTAGAAAAGTTCTAAAGCCAAGGACTAGTCTCTCAGGTAATTCACTGCTTATGGTCATTTGAGAATTTAGAAGGCCATGAATGATGGATCCAATATATCTTTCTAGGTTAGAAAAATAGATGTATCTGGTCACTGGAATAGAAATGTGGTACAGTAAAATGAAGATGTATTTTAGAAACAAAAAGACTTGGGTTTCAATACTGCCTACAAATCCCAGACTTTAGCCTCTATTACAAAGCTGTAATCATCAAGACAGCATGGTATTAACACAAAAACAGACATATAGACCAATGGAATAGAATAGAGACTCCAGAATTAGACCCACAAAAGTACGGTTAACTAATCTTTGACAAAGCAGGAAAGAATATCCAATGGAAAAAAGACAGTCTCTTTAACAAATGGTGCTGGGAGAACTGGGCAGCAACATGCAGAAGAATGAAACTAGACCACTTTCTTACACCATTCACAAAAATAAACTCAAAATGGATAAAGGACCTGAATGTGCGATAGGAAACCATCAAAACCTAGAGTAGAAAGCAGGAAAACACCTCTCTGACCTCAGCCTCAGCAATTTCTTACTTGACATATCTCCAAAGGCAAGGGAATTAAAAGCAAAAATGAACTATTGGGACCTCATGAAGATAAAAAGCTTCTGCACTGCAAAGGAAACAATCAACAAAACTAAAAGGCAACCAATGTAACGGGAAAAGATATTTGCAAATGACATATTGGACAAAGGACTAGTATCCAAAATCTATAAAGAATTCACCAAACTCCACACCCGAAAAACAAATAATCCAGTGAAGAAATGGGCAGAAAACATGAATAGACACTTCTCTAAAGAAGACATCCAGATGGCCAACAGGCACATGAAAAGATGCTCAACGTCACTCCTCATCAGGGAAATACAAATCAAAACCACACTCACATACCATCTCACACCAGTCAGAATGGCTAAAATGAACAAATCAGGAGACTATAGATGCTGGAGAGGATGTGGAGAAATGGGAACCCTCTTGCACTGATGGTGGGAATGCAAACTGGTGCAGCTGCTCTGGAAAACAGTGTGGAGGTTCCTCAAAAAATCAAAAATAGATCTACCCTATGACCCAGCAGTAGCACTGCTAGGAATTTACCCAAGGGACACAGGAGTGCTGATGCATAGGGGCACTTGTACCCCAATGTTTATAGCAGCACTTTCAACAATAGCCAAATTATGGAAAGAGCCTAAATGTCCATCAGCTGATGAATGGATAAAGAAATTGTGATTTATATACACAATGGGAATACTACGTGGCATAGAGAAAGAATGAAATCTGGCCTTTTGTAGCAACGTGGATGGAACTGGGGAGTGTTATGCTAAGTGAAATAAGCCATACAGAGAAAGACAGATACCATATGTTTTCACTCTTGTGTGGATCCTGAGAAAGTTAACAGAAGACCATGGGGGAGGGGAAGGAAAAAAAAAGTTAGGGAGGGAGGCAAACCATAAAAGACTCTTAAAAACAGAACAATCTGAGAGTTGATGGGGAGTGGGAGGGAGGGGAGGGTGGGTGATGGGTATTGAGGAGGGCATCTGTTGGGATGAGCACTGGGTGTTGCATGGAAACCAATTTGACAATAAATTTCATATTTAAAAAAAATACTGCCTAGAACACCCATTACTATATAGGACCTTGGTGAAATTACTTAATCTGTTTAAGCCTCAGTTTCTTCGTTTATAAAATGAAGATAATAATACCTAATACATGGGGTTGTGTGAACAAATTATATAAAACATACACCTGAGCAACTGGTAGACATCAAGTACTCAGTAAATCTTTCTCTCCTCATTCTCTGAGAAAGAAATTCCAACAGTATTAATAAACTTTTATATTTTTCCCAGGTCTCAAGCCACTTTAATTTTTTGTAAATAAAATCCTTGTCTTTCTGCTGTTTATTAGAAAGTCACCTTAAAGTTGTTTAAGTATTTAGTGACTTCACTGGTGACTAACTTGGGATTGGGTATGACTTGGATTTGCCTGTTAACGATAACATGATGCCATATAGCTCCCTCCAGGAATACATTTGTCTACTCTGTACTCTCATGGCTGAAATAAAAGTGTCTGACCCAGTTAGGAAGGTAGGCAGGAAAAAGCAAGAAGTGGCTTCTTACCGTTGTTCACCTAACAGTGCCTTCGGAACATGATCTTGTCTCCTGGCCACATTTGAGCTTTCCAGAAGGAGCAGAGTAGCATCAGGTAAGCAAATAGCACTTGGACTCAGGCCAACCTACTAACAGAATGAACATGTTAAACTTTTCAGTCTTCCATTTATCAGTGTTAGTATCCTAATTTAAAGTCAGTTAGGAGTCTCTTGTCTATAGATTGGAATCACTGGATTTTTTAAATGACTAGATCAAATTTTTAACGTTGTACTTTTCCTTCTCCAGCTTCCCAACTCTGTAGCTTCTCAATTCTTATCACTTACCTGACACCACCTAGGAAAGATTATACAGAACCTATAGACCAAGTTCCCTACAGACTTCTCCTACTGATGATATAATTGGACCCCCCAGCTGATTGCAGACCCAGTTCTTTATGTTCTTCTCTGATAATGCCAGAAGACTTAGGGTCTTGCAGCTTGGGAGAGTGGGTGGATTGGGTATGCATTGCATGTGGGTGCAGATGCTATGGAGGTAAAGCTGTGCTCTGTCTCTCTCTGGGTTTCATAGTCCACAACAGCTACTGAATGGTATGGAAGAAGAGGAAATCAGCAGAAGCTCCTGCTGATCCCTATCCCATTCCTTCAGGGGATTATGCAGACTGCATTCCTACTGTGGCTTATGAAGCCTCTACTCATATCTCCAGTCTCTTGACATTCCTTACTGTTTCCTCCAAGGTCCAAGCATACTAAACCTCTTTCAGTCTCCAGTCTCCTGGATGTGCATGCTTTCTGTTGCTTCAGGTCCCAGCTTGGCCACTGGGATAGGTCTAAGAAGCCTGTCCTGAACTACCAAGAGTGGGTCAGGTAAGCCTACTTCTCCCAAATGTAATGATCTTCTAAAGGTCCCATTAAAGTCATAACAGACAAAAACAGCTGATTCATGATAGCCAAGGAAATATTAGTATCATCATGAAGACCAGAGACATCATGAGGAAGGGCAGTACAGTGTTTCAAGCTCATCACAAAGGAATAGCTTTCTAGAGATCAGAGAAATCCTTTTATTCCATTGTATAGTAGGAGGGAACATTTTTCTAGAGTATTTAAAACATATGTATCATTTATGGAAAACAGCATTTTCAGGCCTTTTCTAATCACCTGAGGATTTCAATCCCAACTTGTTTAACTTTCACATGTCAGAGAAAAATAGTCATCTCTATCAGGCCCGTATAAGAGAAGGATTTGAGGGACCTGTGGAAGGAGCAACAAGAAGTTTTAAGATTACTGTCCAATCCTGGGGCACCTGGGTGGCTCAGTCAGTTAAGCATCTGACTTCTGATTTTGGCTCAGGTCACGATCTCACTATTCGTGGGATTGAGCTCCATGTTGGGCTCTGCACTGACAGCGTGGAGCCTGCATGGGATTCTCTCTCCCCCTCTCTCTCAGCCCTTCCTGTGCATGTGCCCACTCTCTCCGAAAAATAAATTAATTAATTAAAAAAAGGAAAGACTTATGTCCAGCCCCAACCAGTGAATGGGGTATGAGAAAGAATTCTAATGTTTGCCTACAGAGACTACTTCATTATGTTTTAACCATAATCTTCTAAATTTTAGAAATAATTAAGACTTGTTAAATTATGTCTTAGATTTTGCACTTGACACGGCTGGTTGGTTTTCTTCCAAAGACTGTAGAATTATAGCAGTGCATAGCAGGACATTTACCATATAATGGTGAGTGTGGCTTGCTGATTGTCCTTAATACCAGGACAGCCATTTTATGGGATCTACATGTGTCAGTTGAATGGTCTTGCATGAAGGATTTACAACTCCTTAATTGTCTGCCTTCTTTTTTTTTTAAGTTTGTTTATTTTGAGAGAGACAGTGTGAGCAGGGGACAGGCAGAGAGAGAGAGAGAGAGAGAGAGAGAGAGAATCCCAAGCAGGCTCTGCACTGTCAGCAAGGAGCCTGAGGCAGGACTCGAACTCACAAACTGTGAGACATGACCTGAGCTGAAATCAAGAGTTGGACATTTACCCGACTCAGCCACCCAGGCACCCCACATTTTCTGACTTATTTGTAATCTAGTTCTGTCCCCCAAATAATGAGTCTCCCTCAAGCACTTTGAATGGAAGATCATTCATCTATTATGCCCCTCATACCACAGACATTGGAAGATGGGTTTGCATTAATCTCAGCTCTCTACTTCCCCATCTAAACCATGTTTCTGCCTTTTTTTTTTTTTTTGTCTTTTCTTTTGAGACCATTTCCTTTTGGCTATCACCTTCCAGCCTACTTCACCACAGTTATCTGTGGTTTACCCCATCTGTCGTTATCTACCATCTGTTCCCATGTAACATTGCTGTCTACCATCTACCACTGGAGATCTTGGCACCTGGCTCATCATCGTCTCCTGTGTCCTGCCATCATCCTGAGTGACCTCAAAGTCCACACAGATAAGCCATTTGTCACTCTGGCCTCACAGTTCCTTAACTTCGTCATCTCTAGTAACCTTTACTTTGATTGCACTTTATCTCTTTACATCCAGGGCTATGACCTGTGTTTTGTCCTCACTAGAGTTGTTCCTTCTGTAAAATTTAACATGCGACTCTCTGACCACAACTCTGTCCTCTCGGTTCCTTCATTTTCTCCCATCGCTTGGGAGAAAATGGCTTGGAGGGAACAGCAGTTTTCTTTATTTTCTCCAAATTGGAGTCCCTATCTGGTTTATTTACATTCTCTATCTAATCAATATCCTGTTACCAGTTAAAAGAAAAACTCTCTTGCACATTTTCCCTGCACTAGGCCAGGTGCTATTACACACATGGTTTCTAGTCTCAGCTGAATCTTCCGCACTGCCTGGCAAGACTTCTCTGTATCCCAATCAATTCCCTTCTCATTTCGTGATGGTAACTGTATCTTTAATCATTCTTTTTTTTTCTATTAAAAGTGGAGTTTTATCCTTTCTTAAAATTATTTTATTGAAGTATAGTTGAAATGCAAAGTTACATTAGTTTTAGGTGTACCACCTAGTGATTCAGCAACTCTATATGTTATGCTGTGCTCACCACAAGCATAACTACCATCCGTCACCATACAACACTATTACAATACCACTGACTGTATTCCCTATGCTATACCTTTTAGTCATGTGATTTATTCATTCTCTAACTGGAAGCTTATACCTCCCTTTCACCCATTTTTCCCATCCTTCTAACCTCTTCCTTCTGGAAACCACCTATTTGGTTTTTGTGTTTATGGGTCTGTTTCTGCTTTGTTCATTTATTTATTTTTTGGTTTCATTTTATTTATTTTTTTTTTAATTTTTTTTTTAACATTTATTTATTTTTGAGACAGAGAGAGAGAGAGAGAGCATGAACAGGGGAGGGTCAGAGAAAGAGTATTTTTTTTAGATTCCACATAGAGGTGAAATCATATGGTATTAGTCTTTCTCTGTCTTATTTCACTTAGCATAATACCACCTAGGTTTTTCCATGTCCTCTAATTGCAGGATCTCATTCTTTTTTATGGCTGAGTAGTATTCCATTGTATATATAAACACACCGCTGGCCCCCCCCCCACCACCACCATCACCACCATCCTCACCACCACATCTTCTTTATCCGTTCATCACTTGGGCTGCTTCCATATCTTGGCTACTGTATGTAATGATGCAGTAAACATAGAGGTGCATAGATCTTTCCAAAGTAGTGTTTTTGTTTTCTTTGGGTAAATACCCAGTAGTGGAATTAACTGTATCATACAGTATTTCTATTTTTAATTTTTTGAGGATCCTCCATACTGTATTCCATAGGGACCGCACCAATTTACATTCCCCCAACAGTGTGCAAGTTTTCTTTTTTTTTTTTTTTCCTCCATATCCTCACTAACACTTATTATTCCTTGTCTTTTTGATACTAGCCATTCTGACATGGGTGAGGTTGTATCTCACTGTGGTTTTGATTTGCATTTCCCTGATGATGAGTGTTGTTGAACATGTTTTCATGTGTCTGGTGACCATCTGTATGTCTTCTTTTGGAAAAATGTCTATTCAGGTCCTCTGCCCATTTTAATCAGATTATTTTTGGGGTGTTTTTTTTTGGTGTTGAGTTTAATCATTTTCCTATAGTTTTTCTTCCATTGCCTTCAGCAGATGACCTATATATTACTCCACAGAGGAAATAAACCATCAAATTATAATTCCCTCAATTTATGCCTTTTTATTTTCAATATTACCTGTTACTACTTTCTTTACTCCTCTAAGTTCTTTTACCAACTTATTCACTTAACAGATACTAGCATTTCTACTGTGACCTAAGCACTATGCTAAAGTAGAGAAGTAGAAGAATGAATACATACAGTTTCAGTCAAGAGGAAGCAAGACTTGAAAATATAATAGTAAGGTGCATGCAAAGATCAGCCCCCCCCCCCCCCCCGCCCCAGCACCTCTCTATTTCTCTTTTATTTATTTTGCTGAGGTGGAATCTTTTCTCCACATCAAGGCAGTCAAGTCTTTCTCATCTTAAGATGTGAAAAAACTCTCTCTAGATTCTTTTGATGTTTCTAGAAACTAATCAGTCTTTCTCCTTCCCTTTATAGCCAGGCTTCTTGAGAAAATGACCTATACTTGTCTCTACATTATTTTCTTCTGTTACTGCCTCAATCTACTGCAATACCAGCTTTCATATTCGCCACTCCACTGAAACTACTGACTGAGGTTATAGATGACTTTTTTGTTGCCAAACACTATGCACACATCTTGGCCTTTATGTCACTGCAGCATTCCAGACCATTGACTCTTCCGCCTTTGGAATTTCTCCTTTTCTTTTCCTGACTTTATTCTCTCTTGATATTCATCTTACTAATCTGAATGCTCCTTTTTAGGCTTTTCCATGGGCAATTCTCCCTCATTTGTCACCTTATATTAATAGTTGCATCTTAGGGCACCCGGGTGGCTCAGTCGGTTAAGCGTCTGAATTCAGCTCAGGTCATGATCTCATGGTCTGTGAGTTTTAGCCCTGCGTCAGGCTCTGTGCTGACAGGTCAGAGCCTGGAACCTGCTTCAGATTCTATGTCTCATTCTCTCTCTGTCCCTCCCCAGTTTCTGCTCATCTCTGTATCTCAAAAATAAATAAATGTAAAAAAAAAAATTTAAAAAAATGTTGCATCTTAAGATTTCATTTCCATGTCTTGAGTTTCTATCTATGTGACTCCAAAATTTAGAGCTACAACCCAGATCTCTCTCCTACTGGGTACCTATTCCTGACAAGGTTTCTCTACCTGCATGCTTTATCAGCACCTCAAAGTCCACACAACCAGAAAAGAGCTTAACTTTCCAATCACCCTTGTTTTCTCCTCTTATATTTCCTACGTGAGTGCTTGGTCCTGCCATCCTAGGGATAATTCTAAAGTCTTCCCTCTCCTCTATTCTTGGCTTTACATTTTATCAACAAATTAACTTTTACTCCCTATTATCACTTAAATGTATCCCCTCTTTGTATTTTCCAATAGCCACTATTTCTCACCTAGATTACTACAATAATCTAAATGGTGTTGCCCTCCTTCAGTCTCTCAGAATTTATTTTGTCCAGAGAATTATCTTCATAGAATGCACATTTGGCCATGTCCTGTCTTTGCCTATTACCATTCAGTGATTCTGTTTTGCCATCAGCATAAAATTCTATATTCCTTACTTCTGTTCACCCAGCTTTACTCTTCCCCCATCCAAAGGGCTATGATGTCTCACATCTCTGTATTTTGTACATCTTCCTAACTCTGCATGCAAATCCCACGTCTTACCCCATACTCTTTCTGCCTAACACCCACTTAGCATTGAAGAATCAGCTCAGTGTCACCTGTTTAACGAGCTGCCTTGCCTTCCTCCTTCCTGCTGGGCTCTTTGCCTGTGCTCGGTATTGCCATCATAATGACCCTTTTTCTTTACACTTACTATACTGATTGTAGTATATATTAACTTGTTTCTTCTAAGAGATTTTCAGATTTGAGGGCAGAGACAATACAAAATGGGTACAAAATATGTACAAAATAACCATATGTATCCTAATTAAAGACTTTGTTGTCTATTTAGAAGTGTCATTTGTTTCCTAGCCTGGCTTCAGCATGTGAGTGTTTGACCAGCTAGCAGGTTGTTTAATGGTGAACCGTACCCTACTGCCTTCTATTTTGGTACTAGGGTCATGGGTTTACCCAGTGTAATATTTTGACTCCCTCCCTGTTTTTCAGCCTAATTAAGGAGCCTCCATTTGCAGGCTTTTCAGAGGAAAATTAATTGTAGATAATAGGCTTCAAAGCTCTCTGGTTGGCAGAATACTACAGGGACTTTGGCTCCTTGATGAAATGAAGCAAACTTAGAGTGAAAGAATAGTGTTGCCAAAGCACTACTTTTTAGGCGTGGCAGAAGTAATCCTCTAGAAATCAAGAAAATGTTACCAGTTTTAGGAAAAGCATCAGTTGGCTTTGCTATACCTTCTAGCATAGCTTTGCATCCTTGCCACAGAGACTCACACTTACTGGGGAAACTATCATGACTGTATATATCACTATAGAAATTTTTGAAAATATAGCTAAGAACAAAGAAAAATAAAAATTACTCAAGGTCTCATCTCCCACGGTAGTCAGTACTAGCACACACACACCACTCATTCATATGAAATATTCATTTTACACAAATACGTGGGCTTATACAAATCTTTAAAAATTAACAACCCTGTCAACATTTTTCAATTTCATTAAATGTTCCTTTACATCAGGGGTGGCTGGTTGGCTCAGTTGGTTGAATGTCCAACCTCGGCTCAGGTCATGATTTCACGGTTCATGAGTTCAAGCCCTGCATCAGGCTCGCTGCTGTTGGCACAGAGCCCACTTCGGATTGTCTCCCCCCCCCCGCCCCCCCCCCCCCCCTGCCGCCGCCCCTTCCCTGCTCAGGCTCTCTCTCTCAAAAATAAATATTTTTAAAATTTTTAAAAACTTCTCTACATCCCTAAGAAAAAAATTTTAAATTATAGGTTAATGAGCAGTGAATGCTGATAACTTAGAAAATACAAAAAGGCATAAAGAAAAAATATTGATCAAGGACTTATAATTCTACCAACTGTACATAGTTAATGTAATATTTATGTATTATTCATCTAGTTTTTAGTTTATATGTATGTTTGTACACATACATATGTGTATGTATATATTTTATACATTTCTAGTATACATATGTATGTGTATATACACATAAGCATGGATATGTGTATACTCATATAAATTGCTGTGTGTGTAGATACCCATGCACGTATCTTCATTTGATCAAGATTTGTACTTTAGAAGGTTTCATCTGGCACCAAATGTGGGAGGGATTTGAGGGGCTCATCTGGGAGAAAAGGCTAATTAAATATTGTTGTAACCTTGCTGAGAAATGAGAACTGAAAATAAGGAAAGTGAGCCTGGAAAAAAGAGAACCACAGTGATGTGGGAACGCCCCAGGTGGCTGTCAGAGACTGATGAGCAAACAGCAGATGCCAGCTGTACCAGATGTGTATAGTATCTCACAAGGGCATCAGGGTACAGGCTTCTCTTTTCAGTGAGCTAATCTATCTGGAAGGCCAACCTTTGAAATACAGATAAAGTCCCTAAATAACATAAGGCAGTCAGACATTGAAATTTGCCCCCAATGAATGTTTATACCCTTTTCAATAGGAATTTGCTTCTTAAATCATCTCCCTGTTAAAGAAAGAGATTAATTTAAATAGAATCACGCTCTTCAATAACTTAAATTGGCCTTTTACAATCTGCTTGTTTATTCATCCATTCATTCCTCTATTCATCCTTCTGTAACCATAAGTTGAATGAGCACAATTTGCGGAGTTTAACTAAGATGCAAATTTATTTTTGTCTTTATCTTTCACTGGGAGAAGTTTTTTTCCTGTGCTTGCTTAAAAACCCAGTCAGTCCCTTGTTTTTCCTGCCTATTCAAGTAATAAAATGTTCTATCACAGCCTCCAAGTCACACAACTCCAGGGGGCACCATTGGCACTGTAATTTTTGTAAATGAGTCTCCTGGAGTTTAGCTCCAATAGATTCTAATGGGAATAATGCTCCTGGAGTTTTGCAACAGGGCCTTGAGTCCTAAGGCCACTTTAATATCAAAATTATAGTTTTAATTCAGTTTTTAGGAATGTTTTGTCTAACATATTAAGAATACTTTACTCTTCATTCAAAGTTAAGGCTTCTCTTCTACATCCTACCTTCGTTCTAGGGCTTGGCTGCAGGCAGGCCGGCAGTCTTCTGGGGAGAGTATGCCTTAAACCTTCTTGCTTTGTCACCTCTAGGGATAGAGGATAGAGTGGAGGGTAGAGAGGCAGACCTCAGTCTCACTCTCCAGATGTAGCAGTGCCTTACCTTCAGTTGGGTCACTCTTAGTGCCCCTCGGCTTCTGCCCTGCCAACTCTGAGGTCACCCTCAATTCTCTCAGACTATCCTCTTGGACAGGATACTTTTTTAAACGATCCCAGGTTACTATACCTACCATTAGTTTTCATCTAGTTCCTAGAATTCCCACACTTTTGACCCACTCTGAGAGGAGGGTACCTTCCTTGGCGAGCGACCTCTATCCTGCTGTAATAGGCTGCTTTAGAGGCACAGGTGAGGGTCAGACATCATCACCTGGTCCCCCTCAATCAGGACTGGGACTAGGGTGAAGCCAGTAAGGCACTCACCTTAAGAGCAAAAGTAAAGGGGATGCCAAAAAGCTCAGCAATCAAGATAAACAATATTTTAGTGAAACACTTAAAAAATAAATACTAATGCAAAAAATATGATGGGCAAGATCTCAAAGTTTTCGATGAAGACAGGATTAGTGCAGTAGATCCTTACTGAATTCTGTGATCGTCATGAGGTACACCGCAAACAACTTGTATCATTGTTCACCCACAGTACATCTCTCTTTCCAGTGAAATAATCCTCAAAAAATCTCTCCATTGCCATCATCTTTCATACCTATGTTTAAATTTAGGCTCTGGGGTCTAACAACTCCCTTTGAAATGTATTTTGTGTACTGTTGTATGGTCAAACCTTCCAACTTAAGTTAGTTATCCATCTGTCCATCTACCTACCCATCCACCCATCAATCCATCCACTTATTTACTGGGGTTGGATATGAAGGAGAATAAAGACAATCTTCAGGGAGGTTGGCTGGTTCAGTCAGAAGAGCATACGACTCTTGATCTCAGGGTCATGAGTTTGCGTCCCATGTTGGGTGTAGAGATCACTTCAATAAATAAAACTTAAAAAAAAAAAAAAAGACAGGGGCGCCTGGGTGGCTCAGTTGGTTGAGCGTCCGACTTCGGCTCAGGTCATGATCTCACAGTTCATGAGTTCAAGCCCCGCGTCGGCCTCTGTGCTGACAGCTCAGAGCCTGGAGCCTGCTTCAGATTCTGTGTCTCCCTCTCTCTGCCCCTTCCCCGCTCATGCTCTGTCTCTCTCTGTCTCTCAAAGATGAATAAACATTAAAAAATTTTTTTAAAATAATTTTTCAAAAACTAATGACTAATTCATTTTAAGAGATGCATTTACAGTTACAAAAGGAATACTAAATTGGTCTGCCTCACCAAGTAGGCCTTGAGGCTAGATTGATGTGTAAAATTAAAGGGAGTCACAGTGTATTTTACTTTCCTGTTAGAAATGTCCCCTAAAACATGTCATGTTACCAACTGCTCTCTTCTGCTTACATCCCCACCTCTATAGAGTCCATTTTTTATGAGCTGTTCTGAAACAGCTCATTCCATAATTTCTGATCAGTTTGTTGTCAGTGTAAATAGAAACTCGCTTTCAGAGGTAGACTGATGAGACTGTCTTGTTCAGAGAAAAACTAAGGACCTTCAAGCTAATAATTGTCACTTCCTTTGTAAAGAGTGTTTTTATTACCCTTCAACTGCCTTAGAGGAAATTGTTTTCACCTAGTGGATTAAGTCAAACTTTGTGCCACAGAATACAGTTATGCCTGTCATGGTAGGCACTGAGATTTTTTTAAACCTCTTTTCAGAGTTTTTTTTTTTTAAGCTGATGTATTAGAAGGGTAATTTAGTCAATAAATACTTTGTTGTCTCTGTAACTGACTTCATAGAGAGATGTTGGCTCCAATGATTTTGAGTTGTCAGAGATAATTCTCTAAAATCAGTTAAGCACCTTTGGCTTATTTGTGTAACCCAATACAAATTAGTAAGTTTCCCCCTTGAGTCCAACAGCAATGTATTATTCTATAAAACATCCAGTTGTTAGCTGTTATTGTCTTGGTCAGTTAAAGGCCCTGCTCCATAAGCACAGCCTAAAATGCATCTGGCTCAAGAAACTAAACTGTAATATTCTGGTCCCAGAAAAGAGGATTATAAAGAACCATTCTTGCTTGGAATAGCATAATTGGGATTTGAGTTAATTATAATCCAAAAACTTGTCTTAGCCCATGGTATACGAGTTCTAAAACCCCTAAAGCCAAAATCTTACTATGTAAAAATTATCCATATAATACAAAAACAGAGACATGAATTGAATTGAATTTCACACCATGTTGCTTTCCTAAAATATACTGTCTGAAGAGTTCTTGCAAATCAGTTCCTGCTGCTTTATAAATGACCATATTTACACTGAATTACAATGGCCCTCCTTCAGTGAAAGACCAGCTTGTTCAGAGAATGAATTAGGGCCCAATGACACCAGGGAATCTGTGGCCCCATTACTGCAAATGAGCAGAAGGTCAGTGAAAATGAAACATATTTTGAAGTTCACATTTCTAACAAACATTGCCCAAAGAAGAAAATGGGAATTCAAGACATATGTAAAAGTTTACTTAATATTCTTAATTAACATTAGCATTGATATGAAAGAATACATTTCATATATATAGTATGAAGAATAACCAAATAAATCCCATTTTAGCCACTCCTAGTTGAAAAACTAGAATAGTACTGTGGCAGGCTTACCCCCTCAGTGCTCACTATTCCCAAAAAGCACTGATGGCTCTCTGTTTTAAGCACCTGAGATGCTTTGCCTGCAGGCTTTCCTCTGGTCAAGAAAGATGCTCAGCCCCAGAAGCAGGGCATGCTGGACATAGGGGGAGTTAAGACCATCAGGAGCATACCTCAACTAATAATGGGTGGGAGCTGGGAGCTAGATATCTAAACTTCTTTGTCCCACAGGTAGGATGACTTTGACTTGTATTCTATACAGTCTTCAAGAGGTCCCCAGTGATACTGAGCCTCAGTTGTCCACAGTAAGAATCTACTTATAACTTACCCTGTGTTCGCTTCCTTTCTTTGCCTTTCTTTCCCTTCCCATCTTACTTCTCTACTCTCTTACCAGTATTTGCTGGGATAACCTTCCAAAATAAGCTACTTACACTTAAGTTCTCACATCAGGGTTTGCTTGTGGGGACTCTAACAATTGCCAATACTGTTGAAGCTCATTTTCATTCCCAACTTTAACTCTGTTTCTCTCCAACCAAGGGTAACTGCTTTGATTTTTTTATGTTATCATTGCTTTGCTTTTTTAAATGGTTTTATTATATTAAAGATACTAGTGACTGACAATACATTTTTAGGATTTTTTAATGTTTTTCAACTGAACAAATTTATACTGTATATATGTTTCTGTAACTTTTAAACAACAAGCCATTATGTTTTTAAGATTCATCCATGAGTTACTTTTTATTGATATGTTAATACTGCTATGAATATTTCTGTACATCTCTCCTGGTACACATGTCAAGAGTTTACCCAGAAGTGAAATTACTGAGTAATAGACTCTGTGCATCTTCATTTTTTTTAAAGTCACATTTCCTAGTAAAGACAGTAGTCCTAATACATGTGTCTAGTTTTATTTCCTTTTAAAATCTCACTAAAGCTTTTAGGAAGGCAAAAATCCACAGCGATGGGGAAAAGAGAAGACGAGACAGTATCAATAAAATTTTTAAATTGGGAAAGTAGATGGATGAATGGTAAATTACTTGGTAGAACTGAGAAAGCCAAACCTAAGATAGGGTGAGGGGTCAGACCAACTTAATGTATATTGCAGAATCTTCAAAAGACTCCATAATAGGTATCTCTGGAAGATGGGATAAAAAGAGCTAGCTGAAAGATGGTGAACTGATTGAAAGTGTTTTAAAAAGCAGTGAAATTCTCAAATCACCTTCTCTATACTAACCCATGAGTAATTATCCCTCACACCCAGCAGAATTATTCTCCAGAGAAGCTAAAACAGAACTTGACTGAGGAAAAGTAGATACAGTTGAGAACACAGATACTGTAAAGAAATAGGAAGATTAATTGAATGTGTGCCTTTTAAATATTGAGAGATCCACCTTATTCACTTTTTAGAACACTGGAAGCCAGACCTTTGCTTTCTATACAAGATTTTGGAAGAGTCTTCTCTGGGGGATCTGACCAGTCCGTAGAAAGATGTAAAGAAAATGACATTGCACCTTCCCCAATATATGGCCCACCTAGGTCACACTACAGGGAAGTTCACAGTTGACAAGCTCACCAGGACTTTAGTCATAGACCTTTAAAAATGAACATTTAATCAAGGAGACATTTGAGAAAAGAAATCTCTAATTTGAAAGAAAGAGCAAAATAAATGGATGAAATTATTTTGTATATATGTGGGAGGGATAAAACCTCAAAAATAAAAATAGAACTGTACCTATCATTAATATTTTCAGAGATGTGAGAGAATATATGTTTTTCTGGAACAAAAACGATGCCGTGAAAATTAAACAGAACCAGAAACAGCTCTTAGAAATTAAAAATATGATGGAGGAAATGAAATACTTAATAAAAGAGTTGGATGGTAAAAGAACACCCCAGAAAACATTAAAAATACAAAGAAAAGATAAGGAAATTAGAGGAGTAGTCCAGGAGTTATGACATTTGAGAAACAGAAGTTCAGAATGGAAAATGGAAAACAGAAGACAGGAAATCAATCATAAGGCAGGTAAGTCACAAGAAAATCCCCCAAATTGAAAGCTGATTATTTTCTACATTGAACAGGCTCACCAAGTGCTTAGTAGAGTGGGTGAAAATGGGACAACACTCAGGCACAAAGTGAAATTTCATGTATGTGGGGAAAAAGAAAGAATTTTCTAAATTGCTGTGATTTTGGGGGATAGGGTGAGATGGCAAGGACAGGTGACATCCATATCACAGCCATAATGGGTTTACATTTCTCAACAGTATCCTGGAAGTTAGATGATCAAAGAGCATTGCCTTCCAAATATAAACAAGATTATTGCTTATTTTTCTAATTTTGAATTCTAGCCTATCCAAACTATCAACCGAATATTGGGATAGACTACAGATGTTTTCCTGTTATACACATCTCAAAAATTTTATTTCACAGGAAGAGAATCTGGAACACAGCTTGGTGACCTGTCTTAAAATGTGGTGGTCTTGAACCATCCTTTCTTTTGCGTTTCCTTCCCCTATTTCCTATTTTGGGCAAGATCTTCTATCCTAAAAACTGACTCCTACCCTATCCCCCTCCCCACAAAAGCCCCCCCCCATACACCTTTAAACCATGAAAAAGCTGTAAACACTCCATTTCTCATTCCTAATGTCCTGTGTCAAGACCATTCCTTGATGTGATTCATACTAATACACTTGTATTTGGATGGATCAACCCTACTTTAATCTCTAATCTTAGGGTAGAGAGAAGCAGAAGAAATGAGGGGAGCCTTCCATGTAGAAATAGGGTCTGGAGGCCAAGGAAGGGAAGATGAATGTATAATCCAAGTCACTCAGGAACTTTTATGCAGGTGCAAGAAACATATGTCAAAGTGGCACAAGATTGCTTAATAGGAGATGAACTAATGAACACCATGTTTACTGCTAGAAACCAAAGCTTTGTGTGAAATCTTGAACTTATGGGGGTGGGGTGGGGTAGGAAAGCTTGTACCTATCTGTTCTTTCCCTGATCCCTTCCCCTCATTTCTGAACTGCAGGAGACTGAACCCCCTTGGTCTTTAGTGACTACATCTCTGGGGGGTGTTTATGTGGCTGATTTTGCTGTGCCGGGTACTTCCTTTCCCACTTGCTATTGTTTTCTAACACACATCCTGACCCTTTCCCCTTCTCTTTTTACCCTGGGAAAATCCAATGAATAAATAAAAAGTTATTGGTAAAAAAAATTATTTCATAAACATCCTAAGAAGCTGTTGGAGGACCAAATGTGCATCTAAAACTTAGATTAAAAAAAAAAACACACACACCTTAAAATGGATTTAAAAAATGAGGGAAAATAATACCAAGTACCTTTTTCGGAGTCGTATATCTCCCTAAACCAGTGTATATAAGATTGCTGTAGACCTCATTTTCATCAATAATTATTTTTCTCTAAAAATTTGACGAGATTTATTGTAAACCTAACTAAGCCTGACAGATCTTTTTTTCTTCTTTATGGGAAAATTTTAAAAGAGCAATTTAATTCCTTTAATTATAATAATATATGCAATATAGTGGTATAAATATAATGTAATATAGTGTATATAATAATATCATGTAATGTATATATTATATATAATACTATAATTTCTTTAATTATAATACTATACATATTTATATTTTGAATCAGTTTCAATGAATTATTTGTTTCTAGGGTGTTTTCCTTTTGTCTGTTACCAAGATTTTTTTCACTAATATATTTAATCTATTTGTATTGGTTTTGTCTCCTCTTCTTTTTTTTTTCATTTTGGTCATTGAACATGACATATTTATTCAAACACACCAATAACTAGAAAATTGCAAATTCAAATGACAATGTGATGAAATATTCTTCCCTCCAAATGTCTTCTCTTCATTTTGTATGTTGTAGGTCACACCAAAATGGCTGTTTTTCTCTGCACTTAGAGACTCTAAGAAACTTTATATATATGTAGTGTGTATGTATGCGTAGGTAACTCTTACTACAGATATAATTTATGTTTACTGTTGAAAATCTGAACATGCCGATATGCAAAAAGGAGACAGTAACCTTCAATAATCCCTTCATTTAAGAATTGCCACTATTCACATTCATTTTAGGTTGGGTTCCCTGAAAAACAGACTTGAAGACAGATAATTCAGTGCAGTTTATTGGGGAGTGCTCTTGGGTAACCACCTGTGAGTGAGTGAAGGCAGTAGGACTGGGTGGGTGGGTGGGTGGGTGGGGTGGGGGATGGGGGAGGAACTTAGCCTGCTATGCAAAAGCAGCAAAGTCCTTGGCCAATCCTCTGAGGAAGTCTGGAACTGGAGTAGCCCTTCAGAGTTGTATCTCACTCAGACAAGGGGGTTGGATCTTTGTTCGAACCCTCATTGTCCAGTGATAGGATGCAGGCTGCCCCTGGAGAGAGAGTGTAACCTTGACCTTCAGCCTGGGACAATTTATTGGCCCAGCTGTGAGCTGACATTGTCAGCAGTCAACAGTCGGGACAGCCTGGACTTGTGCCTTGTGCCTTGGTGTGTCATGTATAGGGTTCGGGTGGAGGTGGCTCTGGTAGGAGATGACTCTTGTCAGTACACCACAGTATCCACTAAAATCCACCTCTGCACTGCTTGGGTCAACTTGCTTAATATAATAAATTTACTTCATCTGGGACCAGCTCCTCTAGGATTCTGATTGGTCTCTTTTTCTGAGGAAAAATAGGTTAGTGGGATGAACTTTTAGCCCCAGGAAGGCAGCTATCCTTGGGGTCACAAATGAGAATTTACAATCTCTCTCTTCTGTTTCTCATTTTAGATTTGCCTTGCCTTAAGGGCTTTCCCTGAGAAGCCCAGGACTCTGGCTCACACTGTGGTGGCTGTACTTACCCACTTTCTTCTGAAATTTGGCAAAGAAATACTAAAAGATGCTCCAGTGAATGAATCTGGGTACCAAACATATTTCTTCCTGCTCCCACGGTATAAGAGCAACCCTATCTTTTGTTACTGGCAGGGTTAATTATTCCTGCCGGGATGGTAACTTCTTTCCTTGCCTATTGGCCTCTTGGGAAATAGGATTTCCTAACTCATAGAGGCCAGAGTTGGAGTGGGAAGTGGTGGCAATAGGGCAACTTTTACCTTTACTCTTTATTTCTCAGACCCATATATTCTGCTCATTAAAGACAGAGCGCCATAGGATGGTTCTTAGTAAGTAGACATTGTATCCCGGAGGCTGATGCCTCACTCTTGCAGTGTATACCCATTTTTATTCCTTAGGCGAATTTCCGAATTTAGATTTGCTGACCAAATGGCCACAGTAAAATCAGCTTACAAAGATGAGAGTAAGTGTTCCTTCCTACATCTATCTAGGCCATGGCAAAAATACCCTGGGCTGTTTACAAATGCTTTTCTCCTATTCCATTCCAGATTGTTTGCTCTGCCTGGCAATTAGCACCCCTAAGTTAGTGCTTCCAAGGAACCTTGCCCTAGTATGGAGGAATGGATTCTGTCATGGAATTGTCCTGGCAAACAGCTTGTAAAATGAAGGATATAATTGTAGGTGGCGAATACAGAGTGAAGTATCAGTAAATACCGCACTATTCCATGATAGTTAAAATCTCCACTTGGGAATAATACATTATATATTTCAAGAAGAAAGCAGTCTGTTCTAAAAGAGGTCAGTTTGGCCAACCTGAAAATGGGAATACAAACTTCGCAGAAGACTGTTCTGACTTAGCCTAATGAATGATTAACTGGCTGAAATATCATTAAGGTTATGACTGTGTTGTATATCAAGCTTGTTTAGGGCAAATAAAACAGCACTTAGAAGATTGTGCTGAAATAAGCAGATTGCAGCAAATGCTGTTTGGCCTTTGCAATAAAATGTTTTTCTTGGCCTTTTTTTTCCTCTTGTAAGAGATAGCAAAAAAATTGATGATGGCTTTCTGTTTAATTGGGATGTATGGGGGTAACATGGAGGAAAGAGGTTTTTGGATGGAGAAAGAGGAATAGGTACAATAAATAGGGATCATCCGTGAGGACTCAGCTGTCCTTTGATCCCCATCTCCTTGTTCGATGGTAGGAAAAGGGCATAATGATCCTCCCTCAGGACAACATAATTAGGATGTATGTGTGTGGGCCAACAAAGATGTCACAGGTGATGTCTACACTGTGACCTCCATTGATCTGTTGGAAACAGCCACACGGGAAGGCCTGAAGTGCCCTTTGCTCAGAGACAGGTGGTGAGCTCATTGGGCTCCTTCTGCTGTGATAGCACTGTAGTGAGGAGAGCAGGGACTTTGAAGCCAGACCCGAGTTCATATTCTGGCTGTGCCACCTGCAAGCTGTGTGACTTTGAGTAAGTAACCTAACTTCCTCTGCCTTGTTTTCTGGTCTGAAAAATGGGGATAAAATTATCTACTAAATGAGACTGTTGTAAGAATAAAATGAGTTAGTGTATGGAAAAGGTCTAGCACATAGTTACTGCTCAATAAATGTTCGCCTCCTTCCCTCTACCCTGCTAGAAGGCCTTGCTATGCTGCAGGGAATTGACCTCTGGTGATTCTATAGAAAAGTCCTCTTTAGGCATGAAATCACCTGCCAATTGTGCCCAGGACACAGGCTTCGTGGCTCTTGGGGGCCAACTAAGGTGCAGGGCTCTGCAGAAAGATGTTTCACTGTACCTATGACAGGACGGATGCCAGGGTCTCTTCCCTGGCCATGATAGAGTTCTTTCCCTGAAGAGTTGGAATAACCCCATTCTCATGTGGAGTATACCCCAGGTTTTGAAGAGGCTCCAAACTAGAGGGACAAGGAAAGCCTAAGGCTGAGCAGAGAACCAACCTTACCCTAGATCTGGGCTTCTGATGAAAGCACTGCTAGCCTCACCTTCTCTTCTAAATCTCCTTTGAAATGCTTACTCTCCATGGTAGACTTGGAGCAGACTGCTTTACCTGAGGGATGCTTTTTGCAAGTCTTCCCCAGGGCCTCTTTCAAAGCTTGACTGATCCCTAGCTTCTGCTAATAAACCTCTGGTGTGGCAACCTGCAGGGATCTTTGCCCTCCCAAATTGCTCCTGGATATTGATTCAACCCATCAGGACATAGATGGTAAATCAGAATGAGAGCCTTTGCCCTTACTCCCAGATCTAGAAACAATTTGATGAACTACGAGTAAGCAGTATTTATAACATATAAAATGTCAGCTCTCCCTTTGCCCCTCTCGGCCTGTGGCATGCCACATGCGATTTGTCTTTGTTCCAACTGTGAGAGGACGTAATCTCGTCATTCTGGCCTGTTGCAATTAAGTGTTCTCAAAGCATATGATCAGTGAGGAAGAGGAGGAGGACTGATAATAGACTAATCTTTCAAGGTCCTGCTTAAGCAATCATAGATAATATAGGAGAGGAAATTCTGGAAACCATCATTTTATGTATGTATGTATGCACCCCACAACATATTTTAAAAATATTTAATTCCAGTGTAGTTAACATACAGAGTTACATTAGGTTCAGTATTAGTATATTATGGTGATTCAGCAGTTCTGTATATTACTCAGTGCTCATCGAAATCGATGTATCTTAATCCCCTTCACCTATTTGACTCATCCCTCATACCACACTCCTTTCGTAACCATCTGCTTGTCTTCTACAGTTAAGAGTCTGTTTTTTTGGTTTGTCTCTTTTTTCCCCTTTGTTCATTTGTTTTGTTTCTTAAATTCCACATATGAGTGAACTCATATGGTATTTGTCTTTCTCTGACTGGCTTATTTTGCTTAGCATTATACTCTAGATCCATCCATGTTTTTGCAAATGGCAAGATTTCATTCTTTTTATGGTTGAATAAGATTCCATTGTATATATATATATACCGCATCAAAACAAAAAGCTTCTGCACAGCAAAGGGAAACAAAAAACTAAACTAAAAGACAACCTACTGAAATAGGAGAAAATATTTGCAAATGACATATCCAATAAAGGAGAAGTAATCAAAATATCTAAAAACCTTATAAAACTCAACACCCAAAAAAGCAAATAGTCCAATTAAAAAATGATCAAGAGACATGAACAAACATATCTCCAAAGAAGAGCTACAGATTGCCAACAGATACATGAGAAGATGCTCTCAACATCACTCATCATCAGGGAAATGCAAATTATCACCTTACACCTGTCAGAATGGCTAAAATAAAAAACTCAAGAAACAAGTGTTGGTGAGGATGTGGAGAAAAAGGAACCCTTGTTCACTGCTGGGAGCACAAACCAGTACAGCCACTGTGGAAGACAGTATGGAGGTTCCTCAAAAGGTTAAAAATAGAACTACCCTAGGATACTTACTACTGGGTATTTACCCAAAGAACACAAAAACACTAATTTGAAGGGATACATGCACCCTGATGTTTATTGCATCATTATTTACAATAGCCAAACTATGGAAGCAGCCCAACTGTCCATCAATAGATTAATAAATGAATGGAAGCCATCATTATTATCCTACTTCTGTCCCTATTGAAATTCAATCTTAAAGCCCCCAGGTTTTTACTTTTCTCTTTCATACACAGACAGAATATGTTGTACTTTTGTTGAGGTGAAAAATCCAAATAATTAGAACAAAGTTTTCAATGAGTTTGCTCTTCAAACTTCTAGGATTCTCTCTAATAAAAGTGTCAGTTTAATCACTGAATCATTTTTTACATGGGTTTGTGTGGCTTTAATCTCGGGGTTGTAAGCAGTTAGAAGAAGAGAGCAATATTTTAGATCAGTGGTTCTCAAGCTTTAGAGTACATCAGAATAACCTGGAGGGCTAATACAAAACTCATCTTGCCCATCCTGACCCTCAGCACTTCAGGCATGGTGCCTGAGCATCTGCATTTTTAACAGGTGATGCTGATGCTGATGCTGCTGGCCCAGAACCCGGCTTTGAAAATTACTGATATACATAATAAACACCTGAGAATTTGGAACTGTTAGAGAGCAGAACTATTTTGTAATGAAAAGTATAGCAGATTTGATGGGGGGTGTCTTGGGTTCAAGTGGCAAAATGCAGACTACAAGTGGTGAAGCAACTGAGTTTTCAAGACTCAGTTTCATCATAAAATCAGGAATGAAAATAATGCCTGTGTCACAGAATTGCGGGTAAGATGAGATAAGATCATGTGTGTGAAACAGCTTGGTAAATGGCAAAGTACAATCTAAGTTTAACTCGTTCTGGATGTGCTTTCAGTAGTCAGTTTTTTCTTCTTAAGATTTTAACTTCTGGGATAGAAATCTTTCATCGTTATCATCATCATGAAAATAGTAACAATAACCATGTCTCCCAGTCTCCCACTTGTGTACTTTTTGTGCTAGGCACTTAACACATTTTGTTTACATCTTTCAAAAGCCCCATAAAATCTATTTTATCATATAAATGTTTGCTTTCCTGAAAGGAATAGAGTCAGAATTTACATTATTTTTTGAAGATGGAGGAAGAGGCTACGATATAAGCAATGCATGCAGTCTCTAAAAGCTCAAAAGGGCAGAGAAATGGCCTTTAGAAGGAATGCAGCGGTGCTAACACATTTTAGACTTCGGATCTCCTGAACTGTAAGATAAGTTTTAAGTGCATGCATTTCTGGTAATTTCTTACACCAGCAATAGGAGGCTAGCACAATTAAAATTTTCAATGAAAAATTTAGAAGATTGGGTACAGAAGTGATGTTTACATTTTTCATTGTCCAGGCAGCGCATGTGAAAATCAGTTCACACTAGCAGTGTCTAGGTACCATCTCTTCTTATTCAGGTTCAGGAACAATTTTCTTGAATATTTCATTGTCAAATGTGCTCCTCCTCCCTAATTTCATAATTTCCACTGAGAGAAAGAAAGAGCAACTCTGTTATACTCACAATGTTGTGGCTCTTTAGAACCTGTTGGTGTGAAAATAGTATCTTCTTGCTTTTGCAGTTCCCGAATACCATTTATTTATATTGGTTATATTATTAGTTCTGACGATGCCACATCCATTGTGCTGCCTATGAATACTGGCTGCCAGTGAGCTGATGGTCATCAGGTGATGATCATCATAAATGCAAGTCTTAGAATAGGCAGAAGAAAAATATGAACGATAGTTTCTCGTCATGTTAAATTTACCTTTCAGAATTTTATAACACAAAATAGAACAACATACCTTACAACTATGCTTTTCTTCAAGTCTTTAGGCCGTAATCACTGCATTCCTGGGATCTCATTCAATGTTGGCTCGTTCCTGCCTTCTATACAGCCACTAGCACGTAAGTAAGAAGAATGCTCTGACTTGTACATTATGTCCCTCAAACAGCAGATGGACAGACTCAGGAAAGCGCAGATTTACATTGATCAGAAGCAGGAAAGGCCATTGATTGAAGTGGCCCACTGATATTGCAGAATGACAGTCTAGAAAGACCTTACAGGAGATAGGCATAGCACTCTGAGAAAACAATGTGATGCTGGCTGGTGTGGAGCTTTGCAGAGATAGTTAGGTAAATAAGGTGTTTGAAGAACACGTATAGGTTGGAGAACATGTTTTGGTTAAATGGGTTTGCTAAGTTACATTCCCTGCCTGAAACCCCACCCCTTTAGCAAGCTAGATCTTGAAACAGGCCACATAACCAGACACTTTTACCTAGGATTTCCAACTTACATTGGATTATATTGGGTTCGAAAGGTAAGGAAAAGAAACAAATTTCCAGCATTCACTGCTTTTTATGAGATTTATTTCATCCACTTAAGGGGTGTGGACTGATGTCTATGACCCTCCAGTCGGGTATTTGACACTGAGTTGAGTCAGAGGTGGAACAAGAGGCTAAAAGTGTCATTTTAGAGGTGTTCCTTCATTTGGAAAGGCAAGAGTAAAAAATTGATTCCTCCCAACAGCCTCAATCAAAGAACTCTATTGTCTGAATTTCATGGGGATCTGATGCTACTCTTGTGGCTTCTGACTTCAGGCATTGTGAATTGCTTCAATTCACTTCTTTCAAAAGTTTAAGCTTTTCTTGGAGAACGATTACCCATTTACCCTGTTTCCTGCTTGCGTGGGCATTAAATACCCTTCATTATATATATCTGCAAATATTCCTTGGTCTGACAAAGTATCAGTTCACATGCTTACTCATTTGATTTTTAATTGGCTTTATTTTGGCCTCTGGCGATTTCTCTTTCTTAAGAGTTCAAACATACATTTGTTGAAGCACATTTGCTTTATTTATAAAGATCTATACATCATATCAATACTTTATAAATAGTTTTAATCTTCATCATTCATAACTATAAAACCAGTAAGTATTTAAATAAATAAATAAATGACGGGAAAACTTTCAAGTTCCCTAGTCAGCTACCTCTAGGTCTGCACACATACTGTTTCTTCTGCCTGGAATGTTCTTCTCCCTTTTCACTTGGCTAAACCAGATATTATACTCTGAAGGAAGCCAACTGTGAACCCTCAAGTTTGAATTAAGTACCTCTACTTCCCACCCTCAATGCACAGACCGGAGATCATTGTCCCTTGTGTGTAGCTTCCATTGGACTAGAAGCTCTGTGAGGCCAGGCCTTTTAGTTTACCCCTGCTTGGGTTGAGAATGAAATGTTTGTGAGTGAATGAAGGAACATCTTTGGTTGACTTTTGTTTGCTTATTTATTTTTAAGTACAAATCCTTTCTCCTCCATAAGACCGTTGGCCTCTAGCCTTTATGACTTTAGCTTTGTAGCAATATGGTACAATTCCCACTGGGAGTAATGCCACCAATGGTTATCAATTTATTAATGAAAGTCTGGTAGCTAACTTATTTTTCACAGCAGGAAACAAGTGTTTTTTTCCTAAGATATTGTTTTATTCAGCTTGTTTTTTCATGTTAAATTTTAGCTCTTGTCCAGCTGAGAATGTCTAAAAGCACTATATTGATTTTTGTTTCCCTTCAGTGGAATTACCTTCCTGTTTCTTTATAAAATATCAATTTTATGTCAGATGGAAAATTATGGAAATCTGTTCTTTCACTCAGTATTTTTTGAGTACCTTCAAAGTACAAGGAAGATGCAGAGATGCTTGGTAGGTTAGGAGGGTTGTGTGATTCAAGGTGTCTTAGGGCACAGGAGAATCAAATATGTTTGAAGGCCAAGGGGATGGAGCTAGAATAGAAAAAAGAGAAAGAGAGGTTTCAAGAAAGAGGAAATAATGTAGGACATAATCGTCCCTTCATCTCCCAAGAAATCTGTAACTTATTCTAACAGACTCAGTAGAGCACTCTTAGAAACTACTCCTGTTGGCTTGTGTGAATGAGGGGAGAGAGAGGGGGAGAGAGAGAGCATGAGCACATGTGAGCAGAGCAAGCAGTTGTAGCTGAAGCAGTCATTAACCATGTTTTATGCCTTTCTTCCTTGGGTTATGCAGATCAGTGAGACCAGAGAATTCCTGAACTTCAGAGAGCTGATTGGTAAAAGGAGAAGCTTATTTCTTACAGTAATATGCTAGATAGACATACAGGAATATGTCAGATAAAGCCTAAAAACACTCCTGTTGGGTAAGGGGAAACAGTGATATGAAGTGAAATATGGCTTTAAAAGTAATCAATGTTGGGGATATTAAGGTTGAAAGCTATTGTGGCAGTCTACATTTATTGCTTCCCCTCCTGCTGCCCCCCACTGTCTGGCCATGCAATCTTGTCCCTTACATGGTGATTTAGAAAGAAGAATCCTAAAAAGTGCCATTGAGATTGCTGTTAGGTGATTGAGAAAGTCAACTTAGTTCCTGTATATTTTACATACACACACACACATACACTTAAAATAAGGCAAGCTAGAAAGAAATCATGCATACAATTAATTCGTCAGATTTCTTTTGGTTTCAAATAATCATTTAGATTCCATTCATACCTTTTGTGCATATTTATTTTGAGGAAGTGGTTTGTGAACAGGAAACATAGTTTTTGTTTGTTTGCCAAGGCTGAACATAGCTTAAAATCAGAGATTATTCTCTGCAAGTTCAAAGAGTTTCTGTGAATTTAATGTCATGTGCCTTAAAAATAAAAAATCATATTGTGACACTTGCATATATCAAACCTAGGAATCCCGGTTTGCTGAGAAGGCAGCACAGTTAATAGCAAGAATGTGAGTTGAAGAGAATTGTCATACAGCTTTCGTTTTCTGCAAAATGGGATGACTGTCTCCATGGATGGAATATTGAGTATCAGAACCTTCAGATGATCAGTTATTTTTTGGAGGACATCTTGATGAAATGATCACTGAACAAAGAGCAGTAACCAAGAATTAATTCTCTATTATTTCCATTTTGTTTTTCTTTAGCTAGTAAAAATATTTTAAAAAGCAGTTTGGGTGGCTTAGTCTGTTAAGTGTTCGACTTCAGCTCAGGTCGTGATCTCACGGTTCATGAGTGAGTTTAAGCCCCACGTTGGGCTCTGTGCTGACAGCTCAGAGCCTAGAGCCTGCTTCAGATTCTGTGTCATCTCTCTGCCCCTTCTTGGCTCATGCTGTCTCTTCTCTCTCTCTCTCACAAATAAACATTAAAATAAAAAAATTTAGGGGCTCCTGGGTGGCTCAGTCGGTTAAGTGTCTGACTTGATTTCAGCTAAGGTCATGATCTCACACCCAATTTCAAGCTCTGCACTGTCAGTGTAGAGCCTGCTTGGGATTCTCTCTCTGCCCCTCTCCCTGCTCATGCTCTCTCTCTCAAAAATAAACATTTTTAAAAATTAAAAAAAAAAACCAAACAGTTTTTTTCATTGTACCCAGTAGGGGAGGAGTACTTTAAATAAAACGGAAACTCTCATGCCTCCTACTGGTCAGAAAATCTAAACTATTATTTTACATGAGCTTTCATTTTATTTTTGTCTTTAGTTTTGTGAATTAGGTATAGCCTAGATATTATGTCCCACATGAAGAGGACTTGTCTAGGGCTTGTCATATTAGCAAAACTAAATAATGAATCAGATATTCTGAATTTAATTATACCCTCACACCTCTACATTAGCAGTACTGAAACAGGGTGGTATCTGGGATTTTGTGAAGGTGGGACATTAGCTATTCAGATGAACTATAGGAAAATTAACAGTAAAAACCCAAGCAAAACCAAACCTGCTGGGTGAGGTAAATCTTCTCTCTAAAGCTTTTAGATAGCCCATTTGATCCACCAAGAATGGATTTTGGAACTTTTACAATTAAAATTCAAAGAAAGAACTAAATGGAATAAATACCTGCTTTGAAACCAGACAGGTCTAGGCTCGAATCCAGCTCACGCCATTTGTCAAGTATTTAACTCCTAAGTCTTAGCTCCTTATGCAACAATAAGCAGGTAATCATCACCCTCCAGAGAGCTGTTACCGACTTGAAGCACAGGAAGTATGGAAAATGTTGCCTTCAAATTGGTAGCAAAGGATGTTAATAAAAAGAAGAGTATTACTGAGAGGAGTCTTGACTAAGGAAAGGGTTTGATTAAACCACATTTTCTCAGCTAATATGACCAAAGGCTAGCTTGCCTACAGTCTCTCAAAGCACTGGACCCATCCTCCCTGCCTAAAATTCCCCTAATAATCACACAGTAGTCATACCTACTTATTCATTCTTTTTATTCTTACAAAGCATAGCAAAATGAGTAAACAACTGACAGGTGAAGAGTTTGCACAACAGAAGATCACTCTGACCATCTCTTGATTTTATAGGGATCACAGGTAGGGAAGTGTTCCTTTAAAGTGATTTTGTCATGGAAGAGTCATCTGACATGGTTCTCATGGTGGGGGGAGAGGAAAGACAAGAAATCCACACTCACAATTATTTAAAATGACTTTAAAGCTAAACATAATATACACAGTAACTCCTTTATCCTAGTACAAAAATAGTGCCAGAAACTATATATTTGTTCAAATATATTGAAAAAGGTATAAGAATACAAATAGATATTAACAGTGGCTAGTGATGATCCATAAGGTTTTCTTTTCTTAAACCGTAATAGAAATTTATATTTTCAACTATTTACACTGCTTTCAATGACATTTATTAAGACATGTTTACACAGGCTTTTGAGAAGCATATGGAAGGGCCAAGTGAGCTTTAATACTTTCTTCCTTGCTCCCTGTGGTGGAGCAGAAGGGGTCCAAAACTGTGCACAATTTAACAATCTAAGAGAACTCTGAGTAAGCTCTACCTGGCTAGCAAATGGGAAAAAAACCTATATAGTAGAATACATGACTCCTTACTTAAGGTGTTCTTTAAGCTATCAACGGGCTAAATGATCCATACTTGTTAGGCAGGATGTTCACGGACAGATTCTTAGTAAGTTCCAGGTAAAGAAGATCCTTCAGGGGGAGGGTGCAGGGGCGGGGTGGGAGAAGGTCCTCAGAAAACTGTATAATACGTATTTTATAGATGAAAATGAAAGTGATATAACGTACCCTATATTTTCATGTTCAATTGGCAGGATCAGAAGCTGGTAAGTCTCTTATCCAGCACTTCCTGCAGACTGTGAGCTCCTTGAGGTCACTGCTCTGTCTCCTTGGCTGAACACAGTGCCTGACATGTCGCAGGGACTCGATAAAAGGTGGACTGTTGCATGTCTAATACTGAGACATTAAATTATACCACCTCATTTTAACTACAGTTGTTCACAGGAGAGGACAGCAATTACACCTTTTCCTCCTCTCTTCTTAAAATCACTCTTGTAAACAAAACAAAGCAAAACAAAACAAGAGCACTGCTTGTGATGACCTATAAAGTGTTAGGAGTAAAATCTGGTGGAAAACACAGGAAAACTGAAAGTCAAACTGGAGTAGGTCTAACATTTGTGCTCTATGCTAAAAATAAAGGCACTTCCACTGCTAGGCAAGAATACATCTGTGACCGGTTTCCTCCCAGAACCAAGTATTTTGAGTATATTTTCATACACTTTCTTATCTCAGTACTCTTATTGAAGGAAACTATTCTTTATGATTAAGAGATCAGTGGTGACAACACCACTGTCCAGAGTTTGTACCTTGAGGCAAGGTGCTCAAAATCTCACAGTCACTGGTGATGCACATGAGAAGCCAAATAAATGTCTTGTTTTCAATCTTCAAAACAGGAAATGACATGTGGAATGAGATACCATGCTCTGTAGCCCAATATCCCACTTCTGACACTGGTCTCCAAGACCCGCTAGGGCTTACACAGTAGCTGCCCTCTGTGACATTCTCCTTGAAGACAAAGGCTTCACCCAAACATAACTCCTTTAACAGCCCAATGTGTTCAGGCACACAGAGGTTAAGTGACTTACACAAGTTCACACAGGACTGCGACTGGCAGGGGCCAGTCTTGTGAAAAATAGAAGGCCAGACAATTTTATAGAGATTTTTTAACAACTTAGTATAATGGGACTTTTGGAGCTAAAAATTGAAATGAAATGGTATGTCATTCAGTTATAACTATCACAAAACTACTTTAATCCAGAAAAAGAATAACTTCTTGCTAGTTATGGGTAACAGAAACATAGAGCAGGATGAGGGAGGACTATATATATATATATATATATTCCCACTATGTGTATATATATATATTCCCACTATATATATATATAGAGAGAGAGAGAGACAGAGAGAGAGAGAGAGAGAGAAAGAAGATACTGGGAAAAATACTCACGTAAGAACTAAAGCTTTGATTTTGCCCCTGTACTAGATATTAATCTATGTATGGAATGATTTTCCTAAAAATTAAAAATTATTTGCACCAACTAACTGGTCCTAAAGAAGTACTCTTCGTATAAGAACTAAAACTTCCAACAACAAAATAGGCATGGTACTACCCAACTTCTTTTAATTGCTAAACTAGTAAAGTAAAATAAACCACTGTCTAAAGGTAAACCAAACAATTTCTAATCTAAATATATCTTCTTGCTTGTTAAAATGACACACATACAAAACCTCCATACATCTCAGTGGCATAGATTAGATGGAGCTAAACAAACTACTAAAGTATATGATTACAGATTTTAGCATAACTGCTAAATCACAATGTGTATGATGTAAAGGTCATTAAAGACTGCTATTCTTTAAACAATTTTTCTACACTAAGGAATTATGTATGCATGCATAGGGGGATACCAGTATATAGATACGTTATTTTAGTAACAGCCTGTGTAATTTACACACCAGTGCCACCAAGAGGCAATCTTATAGATCTCACCTGTATGACATCAAATAAAAATCGAATAACATCCTGAAAATACAAGTATTACAACAATAATACATATGGAAACAAACAGCTGATAACATTCTATACTAGCCTTTACCACTACAAAGTAATGGCAGTACAATTTGTTTTGCCCTTTTTTTTTTACCTGAATGGTAAGAAGTAAGTCACATTATGTAAGATACACTCTCAGAATTTTCAAAACTTAATGAATAAGTTGAATTTTAGGCAGTTTAGAGAAAAAAAAGGTGTTTCAGAATGCTGAACCATGGCCCCAAGAGATTTGCTATCCAATTTAGTGATAGCTAAAAACTCAGAACCTGTTTTTTGGGAAGGGGGGTGGTTAACAATTCAGACAAATATTTCTCTTCCTACTCTGCCCCAGTCCAAACATTTCCACGTATTTGGAACAGATTTTCCTTTCTTGAACCAGTTCAATTCATTATCTACTTCTCCAGTACTGAATAGATGTGTATTTATGGCACACGTGTTCAATGGGAATCCATTCAAAAGGGCTCAAATCTAAGACAATGTTAACATTTTCTAAATGTACTAAAAGCTAAATGAAGTGAATACCAACAACTATAATCTCAGTGTCAACAATTAGCATGCATAGCCAAACTTCTGTGATTCTGACTAGTCCTATAAACTGAAATTGGGCAGTTTCTCAACTGCAAACTGAATACTCTTAAGTTTATTCAGGCCTAAGCTTTCTTACCTTACAGTGCTCCCTCAATTTAATTTTGACCCCAATATCAAGGATGGCCCTTTGCTGTTTATATAATTAAAACTATTCTCTATACTTCCTCTGACAAAGAAAAATAATGGTTCATTTTACCTTTTATCTGCAGTCATATCTCACCTCAGGTCAGTGTTCCAGTTATCACTTTTTTTTTCTCAATTTTCTGTTGAGACTTAAACTGTTCACTTCTAAACTATGGTTTGTAAGAAAAACAATAAGTTATTTAAAAAAGGAAGTTCAGTATTCAAAACACTCACTGACTCATAAGAGTCTTCCAACAGAATGTTTCCCTTCACTGACAGATACGGCCATTCCATTTCTCGATCACATTCATCCATCAGTAAAGTCAGTGACCGTGAAGTCAGTGAAATTAGTGTCTTCTCCTAAGGTTTCCCCTGCTTTCCATCAGATGGGTCAGATTTTATGGGTAGTCCCTGGATAAAATGTACGTGAAATGAAAGAGTTCTCCCCTTCCTGCTTCCTGCTCACTAACAAAAACAGCAAATCAATTAAACAATACCTTTTCTTTACAATACTGCCTTCTAGTACTTTCCATCTGTTTCAGAGTTTTAGCTTTTTTTGTTAATGCAATACATTGCTGACAAATAGTATCCTTTCACCTTAAAATCCACTCAGCCAACAACACTTTCTTTTGAAAGTTTTAAATGTCACAGAATACATTCAATTTTCTCCTAGCCTATTTTTGAGAAAAAAAAGATTCCAAACATTCTTTACAAGATTGATAATTCAGAAAACACAAAAACAATTATTTAAAATCCCCAAGCAAAAAACCCCAAAAAACAGAAAACAAAACCCCCAAAACAACGAATAACAAAACAATCTCAGTGCAAGAATTCAACTTGCACTTTGCAGTACACAAAGTATCACAAACAGCGCTCTTATCCATGTGCTAAGAGTGGGTATCATTGATAATCTCAGATCAGTGGCATAAAACAAATATACAGAAAATATGTAATAGTCCCCTAAAAACATTTCATGCTATGTTCTTAAAAGTTGTGCAAAAATAAAAATACAGCAGTGGCAAAGTATACACTAAATCTGTACAGTATGTGGCAAAACTAGACAAACTGCAGAATACACCATCTGTAAACTTCAACTCTGCTTGAATAGGCCACTCAGTTCCGCTTGGCCTGGCTGCTTTCCCCATTAATCAGCATTTTCTCCTGCTGTTCTGCAAGAGCCTGCCATTTTTGCCTGTTCTTCCTGCAGCCATCCAGCAAAGGGAAACAGTCCTCAGAAACGTGGGTCAAGGCCTAAAGAAGAAAAAGAAAACAAACTAGAAAGCAGCGAGGAAATAAGCCCTCTCCCCAGGCCTATTTCAAAGAGTCACATCTCACACTCATTTCAGAAGCAGACCCACTGCTGGGGTTTTCACAAGTGTGTGGACACAGCCTGAGCCACTCGGGCACCCTGTTTTGTGTTTTCTATAAAATAGTTTTATACAATGTATTTAAATAGACTTGTATTCAAGATTATAATAAAGATCGATTTATAATTCTGCATGGTATTATTCTTTACCAACTATAATGCCATACATATTTAGATACAAGAATGTTCACTGCAGTTTTCTTTGAAATAGAGAAACTCTGAAAATAACATAAATACTCAACAACAGGGTTAGGTATATTATGTTACTATTTTGCAGGCTTTAAAAGTACATTATGATGAAGGGGCACCTGGGTGGCTCAGTCAGTTAAGTGTCCGACTTCAGCTCAGGTCGTGATCTCACGGTTCCTGAGTTCAAGCCCCGCATTGGGCTCTCTGTTGACAGCTCAGAGCCTGGAGCCTGCTTCAGATTCTGTGTCTCCCTCTCTCTCTGCCTCTCCCCCACTCAGGCTCTGTCCCTCAAAAATAAATAAATGTTAAAAAAATAAAAAATACATTATGATGTAATATGAATTACAAAAGGCAAATTTAAGTGAAAAATATGAAAATGTCATAAAGCATATACAGTGATATATTAACAGTAGTGTCTGAGTAGTAGGATTATAATTCTCTGACTTTTCTATGGTGAGAATATTATTACTTCTATAATATAATAGTTATAAATAAATGTAGTAAAAGCACAAATCAATATTACATAGAATTTAACAGCAGATTCAAATGAAATAAATCCTTGCACACATATGAAATGTAAGATTAAACCATCACTGAATTGTGAAAATGTCTGGATTAGAAGATTCTAGGGTTTGAGTTTTGACATTCTATGATAACTTTATGATAAATGCTGTCTTCCCAAATAATTAAAACTGAAGACAGTTTCCTATTCAAACTTTTAAAAACAAGGATAGTGTCTGCTCTCTGTATTTTGGGCAAGAACATCTAAACTAGTAAACCAGATGTTTTAGGGAGAATATCTTTACCTAAAAAATAAAAATTCCAAGCCAGTAGGTGCAAGGAAATGGGACCCTGTAATAGTCTTCCAGCTACCTTCTTTTCATCATTATAAAATTTTCCTTGACAATATGAAAGCTACACTATATGATGAGAAAAAGTTGGATACTTTTTTTCTTTATTGAGGCCTAAACTTAGAAGAATATGCTGACATAATGTATGCACAGTATACCTCCTTAAGGTAGCACTGGCATATAATTCTTTTAAGTGTTCCTACATCAATTTGCTAGTCTAGCACACAGTAGGCACTCAACAGATAGTTATGCATTGATGAATTAACGTTTTTGAAAAAAATCAAATATAAAATGTGTTCCTTGTTCAATGCAAACAGCATGTTCACCAGCCAAAAAAAAAAAGAAAAAAGAAAAAAAAGAAAAAGGCCTAGTGTTAATCGCTTCAATTTACTTGAGGTTTTAATTCATAACACGGTCTAAGTTTAGCAAGTCTAGCGTTTTTGTATAAATACCTCATATAGTTGCAAGCAGATGGCATCTATGAACCCAACTTGCATACTTGGGATTTTGTTTTTCTTCTCCCTGTTCATCAGATCCTGAAAACACAAACACAGAAACACACACACACACACATAACACACATATCTGCATTTACTTAAAGAACACAATGCAAGTTGGCTCCGAAAACATGAATCACCAGGTTAGCTGATGAAGGCCTGATACCTGCTTGTCTCCTTCCTTTGTCAGCCTCTTGCATTCCCTGCCAGCACTGTGCTCAGAAAGGCCCTGATTCTGTCTTGTTCATCCTGGCTGACTTTTCCCACACTACCCTTGGAATTCATCACTACTCTAGAGTCAACCACTGACCTAGAGCTGACCACCGACCTAGAGTCAACCACTGCCCTAGAGTTGACCACTGACGTGTATTTGGAGAACACACAGGCTTTGAATTGTCTATTGATGTGGAATCAAACACCCTCAGCTTTGTGGGGGAAGCCACTCAGGCCACAGCTGATTACAATTCAATCCACACAGAGAGCCTTCTTAGTGACGATTATGCAGATGTCATTCTGCTTATTCCCAGGAGGTCATGGCTGGAGCACCAGACAAGCCCAGCACTCCCATGGGAAGCAATGAGTCTGTCACAGTACTTGTTTAAAATGAAGCAAATTCTCCATTAGCTGTTACCATTACTGTGCTACCCACGACTTTCTAAGAAGATTCTGAGCTTCTGAACGAGCCTACCATTACATTATAGGACACTGAGCTAATTGTGAAAGACTAGTGAGACAGAAGATGTGCCCAGCTGAGACTAAAGAGCAGAGTGGCTGAAACTGTACACACAGAAAGGGGGTCATAACCATGTCCCATTTAATATGGGCTCAATAAATGTCCATTTGAATTAAAAAAAAAATGGCTGTGCTTCATTTTCGGGAAAAACTCATTCCAAAAGCTAGAGATGGTTTGAGAAGGGTCTTTTTCTTGTCTGTGAGATCCAAACTCTATGTGAACAAGGCAGTATCAGAAACCTTTAAAATCTGTGCCCTTCAACACAGAAATTCTGGGAATTTATCCTAACAAGATAATGAAAAATGGCACAGAAACACTTAGCAACATAGATGTTTATCAAAGTGCTACTGGTAATAGTGAACACTGCAAACATTACCCCAAAGGTAGTGGATAGACTATGGCTGCATCTATTTCAGATAATCACTAGAAATAATATACATAAGACCATTTGTCAGAATGAAACGTAGCTTATGATTTAAATTTAAATAGAAAAAACAAATTACAAAAAAAGTAGGTACAATATGATGAACCAAAGAGTCTTCTTTTATTTGCTTATATTTTCTGTAATAAACATGTAAAATTCTTTTAATAAGAAAAATGCTTTAAAAAATAAAATGAAAAGAAATTGTATTCTCAAGGAAAGATCTCATAAAAGTGTTAAGAAGTCCACACTCACAGATGTATTGAAATAATTCCTACCAACAAGGTCTCAGACTTACAGCAGGCTCTATGTTGAGTTCTTTTCTCTCTCTGTCTCCTTGGTCAAAAAATTCAGTTGCTACAAGTTCTGCTATCTGAAATAAATGACCGATTAAGTTTTGGCGGTTAAAAGCATATAACTCTAGAACAGAGAATAGAATAGAGACTTTGAGTAAAGATAATAAAATCTATCAAATCTAGCTTCAACCACATTAGCAAAATTGTAATAGAACAACAATGAGTAATGGAAATTATATTTTATTTGCTTTTAAATATGTATCTAATCACAAAGGTTAGAGTTTGTAATCTGAAATTAGGCAGAAAAAAGCAACATGTTATTTCAACTTCAGCAGTTAGTGGGGAAAAGGCCATGTATGTCCATCTGTATGCATAAGCAATGATATTTATTAAGCACCTGTTATACCAGCTGCTGTGAAAACCAGTTATCAAATAGCTGCATATATTGTGATTGATTGCTGTGCCTTTTAAATTAATTTTAATCTACACGTACATTCTCTTCTCTTTTAAAAAAATTTCCTTATAATTTTTTTTTTGTTGTTGTTAAATAAACTGGTTGTTTATCCTGTAGTTTCCCACTATCTGGATTTTGCTGACTGCATTCCTATGATGACAATTACTGTTTCTCTGTGCCCTATTTACACACAATGGTAATGAGATCTAGAGGCTTGATAAGACTGACCGAATTTTTTTTTTTTTTTTTTTTTTGACTACTTCATAGGCAATGCTGTGTACTTCCATTAAGAGCTATACAATGCCCGGCTGCCTCTCTTTTTGTGATATTAGAGACCATTAATGATCTTTGTCTAGTAGATCCTCTACCTTAAGGGCTGCAAAAAGGTGATATTCAAAGCAGTCATTCCTTTTTGTTTTATTAGTTGAAATACAATAAAAAAGGAAGTTCCCCACATCAATTATTTACTTTCCCTAAAGTACAATTTGTATAAGAAAAGCAGGAGATAAAAAAAAGCAAAGCAAAGCAAAGCAGGAGAAATGTTTGATTTTCTCCACTTTAATTACCATTAAAAAAGTAACATGGCTACCAAGCAACTATCAAAGATGACCAGGGAAGGTTTTATTTTATTATTTTTATTATTATTTTGAACTTTTAAATTTAAACATATTTAATGTATTTCAATCCTTACTGATACTCAGATTGTTCCATTTTGGCCACTGGGAGGCTATAAAGTTGGCATCTCTGTTCTTTTGACAGAATCCTATCAGTCTTTGAAAGCTTCCCTGCTTTCTGATAGAATAAGATGCTCTAGGCTCATTTTATACATTTCCTGCTTTAAAACTGCTATCAGCCATTTCCTTGTTGGAGCCCTTGTTCCTTTAATGAGATACTTAGAAACCTCAGTATGGGCACTAGGTTTGTTCATTACTACCAGTATTTGTAAGCCCTTTTAGAGGATGGAGCTAGGACACAACAGAAGTTCATACAACATTTCAGTTCAAATTCAGGACTACAGTGTTTTTGCATAACCTAATCCACCTTAGATCTTTATCTTTCCACTCACACTGACAGTCCTCAATAATACCAATACAATTTTTTTATTTGCTTTTATCCCACATCATCTACAATTGTGATTGAATATCTATATAAAATTACCACTAATAATAACATTATTGAAAACAATTTTAAAGGCTTTTTTAAAGGATTTATAATTCCTTTTTGTTTTTAGAGTACATTCCACTAAGAGATACATGGTCAAATTACTGTTTTAATGTCACTTGGAATGAAATAGTCTCTGTCACTATGGTTTTGCAACTGAAATCAGGTTTGTTTCATTTTATTTTTAAGGTTTAATGCTGAGAATGCAGCCTTATGATTTTAAACTATTTACATGGTTCCATGGTTCTGTTCACTAAATTCTGTTCCTTCCTTCTCTTATAGGGGATCATTAACTTTTTTGTGGTTAATCCTAGGTTTTTTAAATATTAAGCAAATATGTACATATATTCATATTTTACTTTTTTTTTAAGTTTATTTATTTTTGAGAGAGAGAGCATGCACGTGTGAATGGGAGAGGGGCAGAGAGAGATGGGGACAGAGGATCCAAAGCAGGCTCTGTGCTGACAGCACAAGGCTTGATGTGTGGCTCAAACTCACTCACTGTGAGATCATGACCTGAGCCGAAGCCAGATGCCTAACCAACTGAGCCCCCCAGGCACGCCCTTACCCTCTTCTTAGATAAATGGTAGAGTACCATATACATTTTCTCTACCTTGCTTTTTTTCCACTTAAAAATAGATCCTTGTAATCACTCCATAGTAGTATACAGATAATCCTCATTTCTTTATATAGCTGCCTAGAACTCACTGTGTAAACGTACTACAAATTATTCAATCAGTAACCTACTGATGAGTATTTGGGTTACTTCCAGTCTTTGCTATTACAAATAGCACTAAAATGAGTAGCCTTATATAAATATCTTTTTACATTCTTTCCCGTATATCTTTGGGATAAGATTCCTAGAAGTAATGGTAAATAATGAATATGTATATTTATAAACTTCTAAAGAGTTACAGTATTTTTCATTCCTTGTTTTCCCTCAACTTCTCCAATAGAGTATATCATAAAACCTTTGGATTTTGCCAAATGAGAAATGGTATTTTTTTTTAAATGAAGTAGAATTTATATACTGTGAATTGCATAGATCATGAGTTCAGTGTATTGACAAATGCATAGAACCATGTGACAAATACCCCATCCAAGATATAGAATATTTCTATTGCCCTTATGACCCTTCTCTGTCCATTCCTGCCCCTTCTTTCCTCCCTCTCCTCACAATCACTGTTTTATTTCTTTCACTGTAGTGCTTTAATTTTGCCTAGTCCAGAACTTCCTATAAATGAAATCACAGAACGTAGTCTTTTGTGTGGCTTCTTTTGCTCTGTATAGTGTTTATGAGACACATCCATGTGGTTACAGGTATCAATGGTTACTTCCTTCTTATTGTTGAGCAGTGCTCCACTGAATAAGGAACGGACCACAATATGTTTAGCTGTTCTGTTGACAAGACGTTTGGGTTGTTTCTAGTTCTGACTACAGTAGTCCCCCTTTTGCAGAGTTTTGCTTTCCATGGTTTCAGTTACCTGGAGTTAACTGTGGTCCAGAAGCAGGTGATCCTCCGTCTGATACATGGTCAGAAGGTCCTAACACTACATCACAACGCCTGTATCCTTCACCTCACTACCTCTCACGTTATCATCTCCCATCATCACAAGGAGGGTGAGTAAAATATAATAAGATGTTCTGAGAAAAAGACCCCACATTCACATACCTTTTATTACAGTATTGTTATAGTTGTTCTATTTTATTATTAGTTATTGTTGTTAATCTCTTACTGTGCCTAATTTATAAATTAAACTTAACCATAGTTATGCATGTAGAGGAAAAATCATAGTACATATAAGGGTTCAGTACTGTTTCTGGTTTCAGGCAACCACTGGGGGTCTTGGAATGTGTCTGCTGCAGATATTACTACTATATTAGGATTAAAGCTGTTATGAGATTCTATACAAGTTTTTTGCGTGTGTCAGTGTAGTTTTAATTTGCATTTTTTCTTATGAATGAGGTTCTGAGAACCTTTGCAAATAGCAAGAGCCATTCACATTCCATCAACTTTTTGTTCAAATTTCTGGCCCATTTTTCTGTAGGGTTGTTGCCCTTTTCCTTCTCTATTTTTTACAATTTATTTAATATTTGGGGTATCTACCAAATATAAGTTGCAAATATCTTTACCAGTTTCTCACTGACTTTTACTTTGCTTATGGTGTCTTTTGCTATGCAAAAGTTTTATTTTTTTTTAATTTTCATGTAATCAAATTTACCAGTCTTTTCTATTGTTTCTTTCTATTGTTTGTTTCTATTGTTTCTATTGTTTCTTTCTGCAATAGGAAAGTTTTCTCACTCCTAAGTTATAGAAGAATCCACAAATGTTTTTATTTAGTACTTCTATGGTTTAATTCTCTAGACTGAACTGTATGTTCCATTTGGAATTTAAGTATGTGGAATAGATACAGTTGTGTCTTTTTCCATTTGGTTATAGAAGATGTGAAAGTCACCCTAACATTATTCAGTAAAAAGTCTCTCTTTTCCCCCAGTTATTTGAAATGCTACCTTTATTATATATATTAAACGTTCTATGTAGTTCTCAAAGTTCTATTGTGTTCCCTTGGTCTGTCACCCATACCAAACTGTTTTAATTATAGAGGCTTTATAGTATTGCTTTTTATGTCTGGACTCTCACCTCATTGCTCAACCGTTTGGGGATCTGATTAAGAAGAAAGGATAAATGCAAAGACAAATTCTTCCCTCTTCCATTCCCTTCCCTATTTGGAAATGGGCATACAGTCCCATTTATTATTACAGAGCAGCACACTCTGTAAAGACCACCTTTCCTGAGTGCTTACAGCATGTCAGCTTTGGCACATGGATAGCACACTTCTGATCTTGTTTTCTCAGCATGTATGTTTCATGAGATGAACCTGTCGTTGGGCTCCATGACTCTGCAGATCAGAGCCCTGACCAACAGCAGACTGTCATTAGCCTCAGGTAGTGCATTCAGGATTCAAAATGCAGTCTCAAAAAACAAAAGCACAATACGCACATCATTGCATGTATAGCCATCTCTTTTCTGAGCCTAGGGCCTTTACTACCTCTGCAAAATGTTATGGCAGTTACTTATTTAGAGAGAAGGATATATTTCTAGCCTCCTAGCCACAGGTCCTGATTACATCCTTCCTGACACCTTATATCAACACTTCCTATATTTTTAAGACTCAGGAAATGTTTAAGTTCTACTCGCTAATGCCTACTTAGAGCTGAGTTATAGCATGGTAGGCTAACCATAAAGAAAAATCATAAGAAGAAAAATAATTCGCTTTTTCTGTTTTTCAAGGTTATTAAGGAAATGTGCTAAAAAGCATTCCTAAGTGAGCCAGAAGTAGTACTGGAATTAAAGACTATCAGCAGCTAGGTTTTGCTGTGTTACTATAGATGCTGTCTTTCTTAATACGTTATAAATATTAGCAAATGCTAATGAATCTTCTAAGAAAGAAAACCTATTTATGTCCAATTCTGCTTTTAATGCTACTTAAAATTTGGATAAAAATTTCCACAAATACTTTAGAAGCTACCTTTAAGAATACAGACTTTTCTTACTTTGACTTTTTAATTACTACTTTTACTGTCAGCAAACAACATACCTGTTGTTGAATAGGCCAGGGTTTTGTAATTGCAGAGAGATCACAAGCTGTCATCAGCATCGCTCTGTTCAGGGAAAAAGAAGCCCAATACTACTGTTTACTTTTTATGTGAACATAAACTCTCAATAAATAGTTACTGGTAAAAAGGTTAAATTAAAGCTCCCTAAACTATGAAGATGGCAGTTTATAAAGACAAAAGAAACAGAAACAACTTATATGGAAGTGTGGCTGATTCAGGGATAGCAGAGTGTCACTGTTTTGGTTGCCCACTGAACTACTGGAATTTGCCCTAAAAACGCCTCATTTAGCTCCAGATTGGCACGAGAGAAATTATTAACCTCTGGGTAAAAACTTGCCTGCTGTTGCTATTTTTTTTCACGTTGGTATTCCATTCTCAGTGGTAGTAAGATGAAAACGCATTGATTACTAATAATTAACCATTAAAGGATAACATCAGATATTCTATTGATATAAGGCCTCTAAGAGCAAGAATTAAGGTGGGTCATCCTAATACACTCAACATGTGCAGTGACTTCTGTGTGAAAAGCTCTTACTTATACACAGTATGTGCCAGAGAAAGGGAGGGAGGGATATGAGAGGACAGAGCTCTTTAGTCTTTCTGTTGTTCAGAGAAGTAAAAACCATGCAGGACGGAATCTGGAGTCGGTGACAAGGTGCTCTATAGCTCGGTACCACAACTACAGTATGAAAATAGTTCTGTATTTAGCACCGTGTTTTCCCATGTTGGATCTGGATACCTGTTTGTAATAATTTGTTTGGAGAAACAAAGTCCAGTCACTGTCATATAGAAACACTTATAGCAAAGGATGGTAACCCTCGTCCCTGCTGGGAAACCCAACCTAAAAGCACGTTCTCCGTAACTACGTAAGGCAAAAAGAAAACGGTTTCCTGCCCCTACTCTACGTCTTACACCAACTCTCTCGGAAAAAGTGAGTGCACCAGAGATATTTTTAATCACTGTTTAAGCCCATTTTCATAAAAGATTTCAGTGCTTGCCAGTATAAACTGCCTCCCCCAAAGAAGACAATGCTCCTAAATGAGCTTCATTAAAATCAGACACATGAGTTCAAGTGGCGACACTGAGCACTAGAACTATGAGTACTTCTCTGCACGAGGTTCATGGCTTAGGATGGATGGAGCAGCGGAAACTGGTGCAGACTTGGAGCCAAGGTTGGGTTTCCTTTTTGTTACTGGGAAAAACTGTTCCCTAACTACAGTAGTTTGTCTACTCTTTCTTTCTTTCTTTCTTTCTTTCTTTCTTTCTTTCTTTCATATTTTTATTTTTAAGTAATCTCGACACCCAACATGGGGCTTGAACTTGAGGTCAAGAGTCGCATACTCCATCCACTGAGGCAGCCAGGTGCCCCTATCTGTCTATACGTTTCTAAGGGACCATTAAGAAAAACATGTTGAGGCTATGAAATAAAGCATGATTACACAGAACAGACAGCCAGGCATTTGTGTACTGTTTTCTTATAATCTGCATCTTTGTTTGCATGCTAAGTAGTATCAATCCATTTAAAGAAATGTTGATTTCAGAAGTGTAATAGCGCTGTCCTTGGTGTTCTGTGTCATCCTTTTATTAAAATTATTGACCGCTTGTTCTTTTTTATGGATCCAGTTCTAGCCATGGTAAAGGTAGGAATAGTAACAGCAAAGAGATGGCATCTACAGCTAGAAAGGAGGGACAGGCCTACAGGTGAGGAAAAGGGAAATCTTGAGGTTCTGATGGTGTTACTCTCCCATCACTCAAGAGAAGTAAACACTTCCCAACCACCTTCTTGCTCCCACAATCTTTGGGATGCTATTTTCAGCTATTCCAAAGTACTGGGAATATGAGCAGGGGGAACCCTAGAGCCTTGTATTCATATTCCACCACATTTTAAAGTTCCTTCTAAGACAAAGGAGTAATTTACTGACTTGAATTTGCAAATGCATTTCTTTTCAAATAAATATTCATATTCAGCCCTTTATACAACACTCCAGATAATTCTGACAGCCTCTAAGATCATCACATTGTAACAAATACTTGCAATAAAATCTGATAGTTATAAAATTAACTGGAGAGCAAAACATCAGTGTTAAGGACAGAAAACCTACTTACAAAAACAACTCTTTTTGATGAGGATCTTCCAAGTTGAATTGATTTTTTCTTATAAGTTCAAAAAATTCTCCTCGTCTCCTTGAAAGTAAAAGAAAAACATATGGTAGTTATGATGAGTCCCCAGGCTCTTATTTCTTCAGCTAACAAAGACCCATGGAGTAAATTTTTGGGAAAAAAAAAATCTCTAATGGTTTTTCCCATCTTAGAATCTGATATAGAAACCATCATTTAAAAAGCTAAAAATACCTCACTTTTTTCCTTTGTGCCATTGTCTTTGGGTAAAACAATAACACCTCACCTAGTTTTTAACTACAGATCACAAATAATGGTAATTTCAATTCTTAAGCATGATTTTAAGAAAATAAAACAAATTTAAAATTTGATGCCAAGAATGACTTGAAAATTTAAGTGTATGGCATAATGAGATCTATATGGCTTCAGTTCAATTTCATATATCTTATTCATATACATTATGGTATAAGGTAAAAAGTATATACTATTATTCACTCAGTGCATAGTGAATGCCTCCTATGTGCCCAATACTGTTATGCATCTTGGGAAGTTATAAGACAGGAGTCCTTTTCACAATGTTTAAAATCTAGTCAGAGACACAAACCAAAGATAAGAAAAACTTATATAACAAAACTGAATGTATGTCACTTGAGTACCAAAAATGAAAAATACGTTGCAAAAAGGTTCAGAGGAGAGACCCATGTGGCCTGGAAAGGCTGGGAAGTCTTTGTGGTTACAGGTATTTTTAAATTCTTGGTAATCTCATCATCTTTATTCTGTAATCATTTTAAGTTAAACTGAAGTTTGCTGTGTTTTCTTTTATCCTAATTAAAGTGCTGCCAAATCCAATGGCACGACACTTTTAGACCCAGACACTTTTAAGTGCAGCTATTTTTAGATGTACAACAGTAGGTACCTGGGGTATGTGTTTTTGTATATCCGTTCTACTTGGTTTTACTTCTCATAAGAGTGGTGAAAGCCACACATATGAATCCCTGTGCAGAAGGAGAGAGGCCTGTGCTTCAGGGAAATCCCACAAGTGTGACCGCCAGACTCCCCTCACTCCTACATGTGCAGCAAAAGATCTTGGTCTGTATGTGGGAAACTAATGCCTGCCCAAATGCAGCAAGGTCTTTTCTCGCTTTTAGAAAGGCAGTTTAATTACAGGGAAATGCATACATGCATGACAAACACTACTCTAATGCACACTCTAATTTCTGAGTCAGTGACTTCACTAATTAAAGTTCTATATTAATACCCTTCTGCCAAAATCAAATAAAAAGAAACAAGACTTATGTGTCTGGCACTTAGCTCTTTTTCCTGCCCACTTAGGCTTAGATGATAGTATAAAGGGACTGTAATATGGTCAGAAGCTGGGGAGGGGGGTGAAGGAAAAGCAGATGGGCTCTATAACCTTCGGGCTGGACAACGCAGCCTTGGAATGACCTTGGCATGGTTATTTACCTTGTACACAACTTCAGAGGCACAGGAGTAGTCACACGTCAGAAATGACTCTGTATTCTGTAATTTCTAGCACTAAGTCATATGCCAAAGGAGTAGACTTTTCTGGCTTCCTTTAAGAAACTGCACCATAGTTTGAAAAACAAGACATTTGATTTGCCAGGACATCTGTCTTTATAATCTTAAAACCTCCCAAAGTGCATTTGAAAAGTTTGAAACAATGCAAACATTTCCAAGACCTACTGATCTCATAATATTTCTTAAAACTTACTTAATATACAGCGCTAGGTCTGTAGCTAAAATAGCTTGCTTGATTATTTTCAGCGTGGTCTTATATTCTTCGATGGAGAGGCCACTGAGAATCTGATTGCCCTTTATAAAAAAGAAAACCATCATTAGCACTCTGCCTGGAGAGGCTGCTGACAAGAACAAAATCTGAAGGTAGAGTGACATATCTTAAACACATGTCTAGTATTCTAAACTCGTGAATACAGAGGACAGCTGCTTACTTTAATGCCATGAAATGATGTTTCCCCTCTACGTTCCACTTCCCACCACCCTGTCCTATAAGAAAATACGGCTTCATAATGGTGCACCTACCTACACATGCATGTTTTTCCACATCTTATACTCCCTAGGCCTTAGTCCAGGCCTAAAACCTAAAAACTATATATATATATAGTTTTTATATATATATATATATATATATATATATATATATATATATATTGCTCCCAAATCAAAGCCATATTAATGGAAATCTAGAATGGAGTAGCAAAACTTTTAACCATTGATTATTTAAAGAATCATTTCTCTATGGATTCTGTCATAAATCTAATAACATTTTTTGGGTGCAAATTTCTATAATTTAACTTAATCAATATGGCAGACAGTGTGTGTTCTTTAGGAACATGTGAATGTAGATGGTGGCCCTGTAGGGCATGAGCCAAAGGTGTACTTACTGGTCACAAAAAAGCAAGTATGGTTGAAACATCTATAAGGAATATTGGAAGGCGCCTGGGTGGCTCAGTCCGTTAAGCCTCCCCTCTTGATCTCAGCTCAGGTCATGATCTCATGGTTCATGCTCTCTGCTGTCAGCACAGAGCCTGCTTCAGATCCTCTGTCCCCCTCTCTTTCTGTACCTCCCCTGCTCGTGCTCTCTCTCTTTCTCAAAAATAAAAAATAAACATTAAAAAAAAAAAGAAATATTGAAAAGGTGCTATGTAACCGTTTTTTATTTGTCTGTAATTTAAGGCATAGTGGCTCTCTGATGTTGAGCTACATAAAACATTCCTTGGGTATTCAGCATACACTCAGGACAACATCTATAAGTTGAATCAGATGTGCTTCCTAAATCTCAGGGCCAAGAAAAACCCAGAGGAGTGGGAATGAGATCTGGAGGCAGAGGATTTGTTCTGAACAAAGAGAAACTGCCGAGTGTGGTAGGCCAGTGCCAAAACACCGGTTAGAGAATAACTAGATGCCAAAATTGTGGCATGTATCTAATTAATGAATCTGTGATTACAACCATAAACATTGTTTTAAAATATGTAATCACTTTAGATTCTGGGCCAGAAAGGAAACTATTTAGAAAATAACCGATACTTCTATGTGTTTTAAGATAAAACAATTTCAAATGGAAAAGGAAATATCTTGGGGCGCCTGGGTGGCTCAGTCGGTTGAACGTCTGACTTTGGCTCAGGTCATGATCTCACGGCTCATGAGTTCGAGCCCTGCATCGGGCTCTGTACTGACAGCTTGGAGCCTGGAGCCTGCTTCAGATTCTGTGTCTCCCTCTCTCTCTGCCCCTTTCCCACTCATGCTCTGTCTCTCTCTCTCAAAAATAAATAAACATTCAAAAAATATTTAAAAAAAAGAAAAGGAAATATCTTTTGGTGTTATATTTTTATTTTTGCTTTCAAAAACAGAGACTAAATTCTCTGTAAATGTTTTGGTGCTAATACTAAGTAATGTTTTGGTGCTTACAAAGACAGAATATTTATATGGTCTTATAATTTGAGACCAACCATCTATATGACCAAATTTCTTATAAGTAATAATGTATTACTTAGTAAGTTATGTTATTTAATAACATAGGTATCTATGATAGGGATACTGTTAAATATGGGCTTCAGAAAAGCTTAGCATATTTTCTTTCCTTAAAACTAAACAAGATATTAAAATGAAGGTTTTATAGTTTTTTTAAAAAAATTTTTTTAACGTTTATTTATTTTTGAGACAGAGAGAGACAGAGCATGAACAGAGGAGGGGCAGAGAGAGAGGGAGACACAGAATCTGAAACAGGCTCCAGGCTCTGAGCTGTCAGCACAGAGCCCGATGCGGGGCTCGAACTCACGGACCGCGAGATCATGACCTGAGCCAAAGTCAGACGCTTAACCGACCACGCCACCCAGGCGCCCCGAAGGTTTTATAGTTTTAAATGAGGCATATAGATAGCAAATCCCAAGGAAAGTACAGATTTCTCTACTACAAAACAGCATATAATTCCTGAGAAATCTCAGTTCTGAAAAACTACACACTAAAAATGACATGGTTTATGGGAAAAATTAGTGCTGGGGCAGATTGCACAAAGCCCATGAAACTTTATAACCAGAGCATAAACCAAACTGAAAACTGGTGCATCTGCAGGTAACCCAGTCATCTCAGGCTAGCCAGTCTGGAGGTCCTTTGAGAACAGTCAACACACAAAACGATGGCGTGGAAGCAATGGTTTGTGGGGCCCAGAGACAACGTGGATGGGACTGGATCACTGAGACATTGGGGCTGCTATTAAGGTGGGCACCGAAGGAGGAGCAACCTCCTAGGAGCCTAAAGCAAGCAGTCCAAAGCAAGGGAGCAAATGCCCATTTTCAATATTCTTGAAATAGAGCAGAAGGGGTGCCTGAGCAAAGCCAAGTAGAGGGATTTTTTTCTTTCTTGTATAAGGTCAAAAATTCAACTCTCATAATTCTTGTACCTTACCCAAGAGAACTTGCGGATGAAAGAATACAACTTGTACACTTACACTAACGTCATTCAATTACCAGTCACACATGAACTAATTCATACTAATCGCATACTTTATCAATCTAAAGTCAATTTAAGTATGCAGAACTTAAATTTTTTTAATGTTTATTATTTTTGAGAGTGGGAGAGACAGAGTGTGAGCAGGGGAAGGGCAGAGAGAGAGGGGACACAGAATCCGAAGCAGGCTCCAGGCTCTGTGCTGTCAGCACAGAGCCCGACATGGGGTCCGAACCCATGAACCATGAGATAGATCATTACCTGAGCTGAAGTCATACACTTAACCAAGTAAGCTACCCAGGCACCCACTGTGTACAGAATTTATAATGAGGTTACCAAATTGGCTGTATAACTCAACCCTTCATCCACACTGAGATGTTTAGGGAGAGGTGAGATTGTGTTCCCCTCCATCTCAAATAAGAGAGTGGGGCATGAAGTCCCTACATATGTCTCTTGTAGTGTAGTGAGAGTGGGAAGGGCCACAGTGGTCTCATGTCTAATTCTTGTCTGGAAAATCTAAAAGGCAAGACACAGGCTGACTAGCCACTCTGACTTTAGCAGCAATGGGGAAGTTCCTACTATATGGGATGGCTTGCCCTCTCCAAGTTTTGGAGGCATGGGATTGATTTCAGTCCTGTCCTTTTCAAAGGGGATGACAAAGAAGGCCAAAGAACCTTAGCAGAAAGGAGCTGAAAGTGAACGATCAGATTTTCCTGAGCAGAGGAAGGAGCCATAAGTAAGGCAGGCAGAGATGATCATTAAAGGAACATCTGGTAGAAAAGCCCCACAATGAGGGCACTTGGCAGGCATCATGAACTTACCCACAAGAAAAGAACTTGGTTTAAACACCTGCCAGGCACAAAGAGTGAGACACTCTTTTTTTTTTTTAATTTTTTTTTTAACATTTATTTTTGAGACAGAGAGAGAGACAGAGCATGAACGGGGGAGGGTCAGAGAGAGAGGGAGACACAGAATCTGAAACAGGCTCCAGGCTTTGAGCAGTCAGCACAGAGCCCGACGCGGGGCTTGAGCTCACATACCGCGAGATCGTGACCTGAGCCGAAGTCGGACGCTTAACCGACTGAGCCACCCAGGCGCCCCAAGAGTGAGACACTCTTAACAGTACCAGTGTGTTGAGAAATTTCTTGCCCCTCTTCTTAGCTATTCTCTCTTCCTACTCTCCAAGTCTGGAGGGGAAGGAAACTACATGCGGGGTTAGGGATGAGGAAGGAGTTAGAAGAAGCACAAGATAGGGTTGAGAGAAGCCAACCAGGCAGTAGGGGGAGAACCTGAAACTTTAAACCAAATCCAAAATCCAGAGTATTACACAGAACTGGACATTTTGGTTTCTAAATTGAGAATTGCATAGTCTATTTTGGGACTTGACGTAATTAGTACTTGATGTAATTTTTACTTATAAAAGAATAACCAGAAAAGTCATGGGCCTCCCAAGTTTTCTTCTAGAGCTCAGAGAAGACTAGCCACACGGGGCAAACATAAAAAGATGGGGGTAAAATTGCTTTAAGATTATATACCACGCATTGTGCTTGTTCCACATAGTAGTTACAACTTTGACTTTTTTCTTACTATAAAGGTAATACATGCATATAGCAGATATACTGTGAATAATGAACAAATCAAAATGAGAATGTAAAAGTATTCATAACTGGACAAAGAAAACCTTTGTTAATCTTTTGGCATACATTATTTTAATTTTATTTTCCTTAGCATTTATTTGTCTAACATAGCATATCATATGTTTTCTTACACTGATGAATATTCATTTAACCAAACTATTGAATAGCTTTATTTCTTAACATAGCAGTTTGTTAATGGTCAGAAGTTTCCATGAAAAGAGGAACAGGCATGGTCTTGTGAAAGCAAACCTTTGAGCGCTGTATAAACCATTTCATTTGACCAAAAGAAAAAAAAAGGGGGGGGGGGAGAATTAACTAAGAGCCAAAAAATACTAGTTTTGTTTGTTTCCAGTTTGCCATAACCAAATAGAGGTGTGTAACCAGATATCCTTTATCAGGCAACATTTAGACAGTTTGGGCTGTCCAGAGAAGTGAGGCTGGGAAGATCCCAAATGTTTTGGCTTTGCCTTCCTTACCCAAAAAGGAATAAAGCATGCTCAAGAATTTATGATGCTGGGAATAAGTCCAAAACTTAAAAATAAAATTGAATTTATAAAGCTCTCTTTTAAAATTCCACAACCATAAAGTAGGTACTTACTGGACTATTAAGAATCATCAGGCACTGGTCAAAGTGATGATGCTCCATGATCGAATGGCAGTAGAGCTGAGCAAGTGGGTGTTCACTTCTGAAAAATATTTTGTGGAAGAGAGAAAAAAGGCTTAAAAATTACTAGTTTCCCCAATACATTAATTTGTTCTTCATATTAGTCAATGAAAAAACAGGCTACTTCACAAAATTAATCAGACTAACAATTTTCTCTCCTTTTGCTGAGGAAAAGAGTGAGATGATCTCTGGGAAAAAACAGTCAAATTATTTTCAAATACCAGGGTAACCACTGCCTGTTCAAAGTATGAACAATTTCATTGGTTTTAATATTGATAAAATAGTAGGAGTAAGCACAAAGGACTAATTTCTCTAACCATGAGAAAAAAATTCTCTGAAATACTTGTACCAATGATATTTTTCAATTTCAAAACTGCAATTAGTTTAAAATCTGAAACAAATTGCAATGCTAGTCTATTCCTCTGCAATAAGGCTGAGGGCCAGCGTATTCACATGTGCGTGTATATCCAAGGAGAATGGACTGCGATGGAACGAATGGGTAGGAGGGACAAAAGGCAAAGAAAGGGGGCAGAGTTGGTGCCCACCCTCCTTTGAAGGGAAGAAGGAGACAGCTGAGTCAGAAAAAGTTCCCCATGCATGTGGGATCCAGAGTATTTCAGCATAGGATGTCCTGGTAGCTCTTTTAACTTGAACTTGGGGACAAACAGAGGAGACTGTCTGGCTGAGTAAAGGGAATGGAAGGGGTGTTATACTCAGTTCACTGTATGTAACAGGAAGTCACAGATCAAGGTCCAAAGCATGTCAAGTACAGTCCTCCACCTCTTATTTCTCACGACCCTTCGCATGTGAATATAAAGCACGATTTTCACTAGTTTTTCTTTAAAAGAAAAAGAAAACGTGAGAGTTCCTGAAAGTCTCTGTTCCTAAAATTTGTAGGACAGGGATTTATGAATTGTAAAGCACAATACAAGTGTGGATAACACAGCTGACTTATTTCTTTGTACTACTATACGAGTCATTAATTGAGTTTTCATTTAATTTAGAGAAGCTGCCCAAGACTGGAGGAACATAACATGGGAAGAAAATGAGTGCAGTAAGAGAAGCTTAAGGGAAAACAAAAATAAAACAAGGGAAATAAAGGTAAGAGAATGGGCAATCTCATCTATTCCAGTTGTCTAATCTTCCACTGATAACTGCTGACCCCCAAACGGCCATTCTTTGTGTTGTAAACTTTCTCAAATTAACTCCTGCCTGTCTTCTTTGCTCCTCCATGTTTAGTAAGTTGTACAATGGACCAGATACTGTCCTTCTCATTGGACAATGGGAAAACAATGGATGGAGTAAAATGAGCAGATTTACAAAAAAAAAAAAAAAAAAAAAAGATAAATTTGCTGGAATCAAAACTGGAGATGCATGGAAAATACTGGAAAGTAGTTAGGAGACTACTGGGAAGCTCATAGTCCTAGTTCTAGTAATGTAGGCACGAGACAGCCTGGACCAGGGTGACAGAATCCCACATAAAGACAAGTAGAGTTGCCTCATAGCTGTTTAGGAGGTAAGAGTTGGCAAAGAATCTTGATGTTGGGACCTAGTGGGGATTTTCCTAGGGGAAAAGTATGAATGCCACATTTCTGCCTTGTCATTTACTGACATAGGAGAAAGGGAGAGGATTAAGGATGGGAGATAAAGGAGGCGAAGATGTGTAATTCAGTGTTGGATCTGTTGATTTTAAAGTGACTGAGGTCCACCAAGTGGATATAAAAGTTTGTATCAGGTCTGGGCTGGAGATGTAGACTTAGAACACAATAACCTGCAGATATCTGGTTATCTCCAAGCCACAGGAGCAGATGAGACGATGCAGGATAATGGAGGGCCCAGGGAAACAGAATGATGGCCTCCCTTCTGAATTCTGGCTTGCATTCTATATTCTCTATTTTCTCAACAGCATTTTCTCACCATTCAGACTAGCTATGCTAAAGTCAACTTCAACATGATAATTGCAACCTTCTTCATTCCCTTCACTTAGATAAGGAAAAGCATCTAGAGTATCTGTTATTTTCATTTACGTAAGAAATTCAAGGATAGGGCGCTTGGGTGGCTCAGCTAGTTAAGCATCCAACTTGGGCTCAGGTCATGATCTCACAGCTCATGAGTTCGAGCCCCGTGTCAGGCTCTGAGCTGACAGTTCAGAGCCTGGAGCCTACTTAGGATTCTGTGTCTCCCTCTCTCTGCCCCTCCCCTGCTCTCTCTCTCTCTCTCTCTCTCTCTCTCTCTGTCTCTCAAAAATAAATAAAACATTTAAAAAAAAAGAAATTCAAGGACCTATGGTATTAGTTTAATATCCATGTTGTTCTGCCAGTTGTTAGCTGTTTATAAGTCTATTACCTTGTTAGACTATAAACCTCTTGAGTTTGGCCAGATTTGTTTTCCCCAGTGATAATAATTACCATTTACTGAGAGCCTCTAACATGTCAGGCACTGCACTAAGTAGTTTATATTTCATTTTTATTTAATATGGGACATCTCTGTTCACCACATCAAAATCCTTGGCCCCACCTCGGACTCCAGCCACTGATGCAGCATCCAGTTTCACGCACAATTTAATAGACTCCCTGCAGGGCCCAATTAGAAGGTACTTTGCTGTGGCCCACCATGTCTGCCCTGCAGCTCTCTGCCCTCTGCTGGTGCCAACAAGACCTCTCTTGCTGCATTCACCCTTGTTGAGCCTGGGCTATGGAGGAGTCAAGGCACATGGAGGCCATCTTTGACCAAGATGAATGGGAACCTGTGGATCTCTGCCCCCCTCCCTACTTTGTCCCTGGCCATTTATGTACAATTCTGGGTCTCATTTCCTAAGACTTCTCTGAATCACCTGGCAGGACTGAGCACCAGGTGCCTGGATGGGTGGACTGCTGGTAACTCATCCTCTTCCTGGCTTCCCCTTCTTCCCTGTTTCCCACTCCCAGGCCTCCATTCCTGCTCCCAGGGATCACATGCACAAATAGGCTATGTGCACACCAGTGTTTGTCTCAGGCTGTGCCTCCAGAGTGACCCAGGCTGACACCTCTCTAAAATGGGCATTTTAGCATTTATTTTTTAGACAACCAAGAGTTCAGAGAGACTGTCTAACTTGTTCAAGGTCAACACAAATGGCGGGGCTGGGATTCAAACACATCCTCTCACCGCATCACACTGGCTCCTGACCCCACAGCACTTTGCACACAGCATCCACTTACTGACCTAGTTAGAGGCTGGACCGAGATGCAATTAGGTGCATACAACACAAACATGTTTAAAATTTCAGGCGCACATTACATTTTTAGACAATGCAGACAGGACGGTTTCCCATTAGAAAAACTTCTTGGCTTATGAGAGAGATGAATGCAAATTATGTGTGTTTGCCTTTACTTACATTCTAAAAATACGGATTTATGAATCCATAAAAGGGCATAAATACCCCAAGTTTCCTGTTTGCAGAAATATTAGTGGACACCAATGTGTTCTCCATTCTACTGCTTTTTACTGTTTCAAACACAAGGCTATTTCTTGCTTCTTTATATGAGAGCCTGTCAGAAGGGCCCACTTAAACCACCGCTCATAGTCCTATCTGAATCTTATTCCCACAATGATGTCTATTCGTATGGACCTTACACCCTCCCTACATTTTCCTATCGTCCTGCAGTAGTCTGTCCATCTCTTAGAGTGGTGTTAGGAGTCAGTGCCAAGGTCAGAACAACATTCTAGGGACAAGAAGCCTTAGAAATCAATAGAAAATGCAAGTTCTCTGAGAAAAACAATTCTTGCCACCCCAGGAATCCTTTTACAGACTCTTAACAACCATCCTTGATTTTGCTTCTCATACATGTATATTGCTCTGGGTTCACATCTCTTAACTACTCTTTGTAAGCATGTAAACCCCATTTGATTCTTCACTTGACCACTTCTCTCCAAATCATCACTGTTGTATTCTATCAGTCAGGGGTTATTTTACCCTGCATTCTCTGTAATCACATTAGATGCCACAGGTATTCAAGGTGATGATTCATTTGGCCTTTTGACCTTACTTCCTTAACCTCCTTGACTCTATGGATAGTCTCTTTTCATGTCAACAATGGATATTCCTCTACGGATAGTCTCTTTTCATGTCAACAATGGATATTCCCTTCTTTGTTCCACAGCTTCTAGGTGCTACCAGGCACAGCATTTTTGCTACTCCCTGATCCATATCTCACCTTGGGACAAAGCAAGATCTTGAGTCCTTAATAGGATATCCTTAATATGTCCTTAATAGGACCCCCTTTGAAAAAGCTAAAACCTGGAGAGCATTTAATATATCTTGGGTATTGTTCCAAGTACTTCACATTTATTTATACTTTTTAATCCTTGTTAAAAAAAACCAAAACAAAGAAACAAACTACAAGATAGATACTGTCATTATTCCATTACACAAAGAAGAAAATAGAAAGAGGGGTGTTAAATGACTCATTCAAGGTCAGATGGTAAGAGGAGAAGCCAGTATTTGCTTTTGTACCCAGGCATCTGACTCAAGTTGGCCCTTAACCACCATAACTATCATAGCCACTGTGGCATGGTCAAAGGACTAGTTGAACTCATGTATATGAAGTACTAAAAAGAGTTCGCAATGCCACATGGTAAGGGCTATATAAAGTGTTAACTTCTATTATTATTATTACTAGCTAGTGACTTTAGGACTCCTCGAACTTGTACTTTTTTCATATTTGGATCTCCAGTCTCTCAAGCCCTCCAAACTTATCAGGGATGATGTCATTCTTGGCTAATACAGACTCTACTCAGTTGAACTTCACAGATTGTGATTCCTGTGCTGTCTTTACTGCCCTGTTGGGTCCCTCAGTGCCTGCTGACATTCTGTTGCCACCACGCCAGCCCATGACTATAGCTGTTCCTCTAACAGAGAGCAGAGAAGACCAAGGTACAGAATGAGTTTTCCCAGGACAAAGACACATGGTCTGAGTGTGATTACCAAGAAATTTCTTTTATTCTGATTTTATGGAACCTTAATCTTGAAAAAAAAACATTCCTTTGATCATTTTACCTTTTCTAACTACCATCCTATTTATTATTTTCTCTTCTACCTCCTGTCCTTTTTGTCCCTCCTTCCCTAAGTACGCACACAAGTGCATACACACTTCCCAGTTCTACTGTCATCAATGGCTCCATCAGTGTTGCAGTTTCTTGGACCAGGAGTCATGATTTCCCCCTTCCTTCATGTTCAATATTAACAATATTGAACAATAATATTAACAATATTGAACAATATTGAACAAAATCCCTTCCCCCTGTTCAATATTAAATTGAAAAACATTTCTCCTTCCATCTCTTCCTCTCTGTAGTCAGTATGTGTTTTTCACCAAAACTCAGCTTGCTGTAACAGCTTCCTAGCTGAACTCTGGGGTCCTATTTATTACCCATTATACCTTGTATCTTCCTTTTGGTGTTTCCTTCCTAAACAATGTCTTTATTACTCACTGTAATGGCTCCTTGTTTCTTCACTACACCTAATATGCTTAGTTTTATAGCTGTCTCTAAAGAGTCCTACAACTACTTGTTCACTCTCTTACTTTTCATCCCTGGTCAGTGAGCCTTCTGACTCTGCACAGGCCAGCCATCAGCACTGTTCCATGAGAATGCCCGCCTACCTCATTGTGTTTCTGGTATATCTTCATCCTCTCTCCTCTCCAAATCCTACCACTCTTTGGGATCCGCTTTGTCTCAGTTCTTCCATTAACAGTGCAGATGGGATTGCACTGGTCTTAACCAATCTCCTTCTCTGCTGGACATTTACAGTCCACATTACTAAACAATTCAGGACTTACTAAGTACCTTGTTGTATTGATCACCACTGTTTCATGAGGCTATGAAAATTCCTTAATAGCAGGGACCACATTTTATACTTTATAGCTCTCTTTCTGCCTAGCAAAATGCCAGGCCCTAGTAATTGCCCATTAGCCAGCTGTCCAAAATGTAGGACACTTTCACTCTATTTTATAAAACACCAAACTTGAATGAATCTAACCAAATAAATGCACTCATACAGTCTTCTTATACTGACTGCAGGCTGAATTGCAAGAGGTTTCTCTACTTAAGCCGAGTGTCACATTGTGCTTTCTTTAGTAGATGTCTGTACTTCAGTCATTTTGTCCTATTCTTGCTTGTTTTTAAAGTAATCATCTAAAATCTATCCGAAACCACTCCCTCTTTTACCCACCCACATGGGAGAAGAAAGCACAGCAGTGAACTCTTTCCCCAAATATTTCACTGGCATAGTAGCCGTACTCCTCATCATGGCAGTCTTCCTAATCAAGGAAGGAATCAAAAAATAACCAATAATGAATCAAAACATAGTCTGCTTTACATCTTACTCTAAATTAATTTTCTGAAAAGACATTCAAGAAGAATGAATGACAGGGGAAGTTTAGCATCTAACTTTGCTACCACATGAGGGCTTTTTTTCTCTTTTTGACGTATTAGTTTTGTTTCTGTGCCTTCTTTTATTGTGGTGGTTTTCTTTATGTAGTGTTTGAATACTGATGAAATTGGACACTGCACACCTTTTTGCAAGTTAGTTCTCTATACGGGAATGTTTATGGCACTCTGAATCTCCCGAGTCCCCTGGTGAAGAAATTCCTCCTTGAGATATAACTCATTTACCACTAAGGAAAGAAAAAAAAAGAAACATCCCTGGAAAATTCTTGGTTTCGTCTACTCAAACCACAGAGATGTAGGAAGAAATAAAAATCTCTGAAACTCCTTTAACTTTTTTTCTTAAAGTTATTATTACTTGGTGGAAGTCTGCTTTGTGGTGTGTGTAAAGGCAAGATTCTGCAGTCTATGAATTTTTCCCAGGACTTTTTTTTTTTTTTTGAAGAGAAGATGACGTTTCTCCAGATGTTTTTCCGGGTAATTGTTTTTAAATAAACAAAGTAAAATATAGCTGAGTGTTTTTTTCACTCTAAAGCAATGCAACATAGCATCTTAGAGCGACCACAATAATATGTTCAGCTTTGAGGTATGGAGGGAACATAGCACTGCTGGCTTGGATCTTTAGGCTGCTACGTCTGTGTTTATACACCTTTTCATGTCATTGTTCCCTTTCATAATTACTCCCATGTCAACGTCAGGCTCAGGAACACAATCATATGACAAAGCACAGAGGACAAAGGACATGTCATCCAATCTGTTCTCCAAAACGTTAGATCTTAAGAGAGGAAACAGCCAGTCTCTGACACTCAGGCAAGAGCTTGATATCTTTTCCCATCAAAGGTCAGCAGAGGACACAGTTGCTGCATCACTACAATTCTTTCTACATGAAGTTTTCCATTTATTTAGATAAAGGGAATGTGATTAGAGAGCTCTCTGAAATTCCCTCAAGATATCAGACATCTGGAATTTCCTTAAGAGATCTATCCATTAGTTGAATCACTTGCATACTTAGAAAAATGCTAAGTAGTAAGAGATCCTGCCATTAAGATGTAGGCTTTTCAACTAAGTTGCTACAAGAAAATAAACATGTCACAGGGGCTCAAAACTCTGATGAAAAGTGATGTCACCTTTATCATCTCATTTGTCATTGCAAATGTCACTTTAAGCATGGCCCATAAGGGAGCCTGAAACACTTGCGTCAAGGGTTAGTATCTACTTTCAAAACCAGCCAGAAAGCAGGCTTCTGATGGTGATAGGAGTATCACTAGCATCTGCTGCTAAGACTTAACACTTAAATATACACCACACAGGGTCCCCTGGGTGGCTCAGTCGCTTAAGCATCTGACTTCGGCTCAGGTCATGATCTTGCGGTTCGTGAGTTCGAGCCTCGCATCGGGCTCTGTGCTGACAGCTCAGAGCTTGCAGCCTGCTTTGGATTCTGTGTCTCCCTCTCTCTCTGCCCTCCCTTGCTCGCACTCTGTCTCTCTCTCTCTCTCTCTGTCTCTCAAAAATACATAAACATTAAAAGAAATAAAAAAAATGCACTGCACATTCCGCCTCATATTGATATGTGTTATCTCTTAAAACTTACATCAACCCTACAAGGTAGGTTCGCTATCATCTCCACTTTACAAATCAGGAAATCAAAGAGAGAAATAAGAGAGAATAGAGAATAATAGAGAAAACAAGAGAAAAATAGAGAAATAAGTTCCCTTGCCCAAGGTCACACGGGAACTGCACGGCAAAGGCAGGATTCGAATCCAGCCTGAATGCAGAGCCCCAAATTGCCAACATTGTGCTGCACTGTCTCCACTAACACCAAAATCCTCCTTCTACTGAGTGCTTACTAAGTACTTAGGACTGAGCTAAGCACTTTTCAGATATTATCTTTTCTAGTCCAGGATGAAATTCCACCTCTTTTGAACCAGACTTAGTTTTCTAATGAAGCTCCTAAGCTGGGTATGCATACACTAAAGCAAAACTCTTGGTAATTATCTAATGAAATAAGATTCTCAACAAACATACTTTCTAAGCTTTAGGCCAGAAATGTTACCAACACAACATTGGATTCACACTATTTTTTTTCCATTTCACTCAAATACAACCAGAGTATGTTGTAGGACCCCAATCAATTGAAGTGTGGTACCATCAAATTTTGCTGTTGCTCTTACTTTAAAAAAGACATCCCTACAATTTAAAAGAAACGTTTTCTTCTTTTACTGGGGAAGACGCGCCTTACCGCTGTATGTAAGAGTTATTCACACCACGGTGGTCCAAGTCGTGGCTGAGAGCAGCAATCAGCAGGGCGAGTGTCTCTAGGTCGGTCAGCTTGTTCTGCATGACCAAAGACGTCAGAGGAAAGAAAGAGAAAGGCAATTTGGTGAAGTTCATTAGAATACCTCTTCTCACCAATCATGTATTTGTGTTTCCGACTAGCTTTTCATATATGCTTATTTATGGTTGCAAAGGACTCATGCTGGAATCCTAGTCTGCAGGCAGCAAGTGGTACTTTGTCTTTCGAATGGGATTATTACAAATGTCATTCTCACCAGAAGAAGCTGAAATGCCTCCAACAATCAATAATCTGTCCACCTCTAGTAAATACCATTAACTCTTAATTATCTACATGTATGTGGAATAATCAAAATAAACTAAATAATTGTTGTCTCTCTGCCTTCTGGTTCCCTGAAGATTCTGCTGCTCTCACTCTCTGCCAGCAGTTGTCGTATCCCTAAGGAACACAGACAATGTGAACAGTAAGCAAAACAATAGAAAGTAAGAGGATTGGGAATGAAAATCTGGCTTTAAAAAGTTGAACAATATATTCTAAAGTCAAACATAGGTTATTTTTGTAATATCTGCCATTTGTATTATTTACACTACTGTTCTTCATCAGTAAGAAAATAAGTTGAAATTATCAGCTCCACTCTGCTGGAAACTCTCAACTCGCCATGTTGTATGTTGATGACAGAGAAAAAGATCCTGATTTTGTTATTCTTCATAAAAAGCAAGGATAGTTTTCAGTGATATAATCCTGATGACCTTTCCATAGCTCAAAAGAAGTTTACCCTATTTCTTACAAACGTTGCTATGGCAGGAAAATACTACTATGGTATTGCATATGGCTTCTTGGACAACAATTCCTTCTCTTAGCTCTAGCCAGTGCGCACCCTAGGGAAGTAGAGACAGAGGATACCATTTTTAGAATTTACTTTAAAAAAAAAAGAGCATGGAAGCTCTGAATTAAAAGCAGTGATATGATGGATGCCTGGAATCACTTACCTAGAATAACTAGTCAATTCCCACTGAAGTTAGAATCTAAGGACAGAGATATGGATAAAATTTGGCCTGGAAAGCAATGAATTACTTGAATGTTCCCTGCATTGATCTTCCTTGTAACAGCCTATGGTCAATGTATATGATATGAAAACCCTTTCCATGACATAGTACTTAGAAGATTTAACTGAGGGCTCCAGAGAAAATGCGATAGAGAACCCTGGACCTATCTATGAAGTCACGTGGGTGGATTTTGAGTAATTCTACTATGGAACAGGTTGAATGTGGACATGAGAAATCTGGTTATTTTTCTTATACGGTAGAAATTTCCTCTGGAGAATGTATTTCTTTGCCCGAAGACCATTAAATTTAACGTGAAGTAATTTTAAAGATTTAAAAAAATATGCCATGTAGGTTACATATGAAAGAAAATTAATAACTAAGTATTTTGCCACGCTAGTCTTCTTCAATTAATAAGATGTAATTTATTTTGTATCTGGCAATAAATATTCCAATCATCATTAGTGCACATTAAAAAAAAAACTTGAAAGAATATGTTGTAAACTTTACCACTAAAGCAAGAAAAGGTCTTTAATATAAAAATGGCTCTCAAAAGTACCTGAATCTTGCCTGCTTTTAGAGCAGCAAACATGCACTGAGCTGTATTAAAGGCGTGTCTCCAATTATGATAGGCAACATTCTTCCGGTAATTCTTCTTAACACTTAAAATCCACCTGCAAAGAACCTTTAGGGAATAAAGCATAAGCAGTAACAATACTTGTTAACATCTATCACACATTTACTATGTTCCAAAGCATTTACATCTAACCCTCATAACTCCCAGGGAGGCACTACTACTTTGATCATTTTACAGGTGAGGAATCTGACTTTCAGAAAGGTAACTTGCCCAAGGTCACATTGCTCGCAAAGGGTGGGGCTAAAATTCAATTTTGAGCAATCTGACTTCAGAGCCCACCATGTTAACCACCATGCTAACTAAATGAGATGTAAAATGCAAGACAGCTCTAAGGTATTTTTGGCATGGGTAGGGAGGGCACTGACTAGCTTTTTAAAAGATATTGTGTTCAGGTGCCATCAATTAGGAGAGTCCAAATGGTCCGTTATGTATGGATTCACTTCTAGAGAGCCATGGAAACAGCTACTCTCAAGTTCTTTTCATGCTCCCAGTTTTTAATTCTGCAACAATTTTTAATTCTGCTCTGCAATTTCAATTCAGAGCAAGGCTGCCAGGGGTGGATTGGGGGCTAACATATACAGCACACGTCCAAGGACAAAATGGAGCTCCAAGTCCTGATGCAATCAGCAAGTCTTTTGTCCCTTTTAAACTACGCTTAAATATTCAGGCAGAGTTACTGCTTGGTTACCAAGAAGTAATGTTTAAATATATACGTAAAATAAAGCCCTGGGGTCCATATGAAAAAGACATATTTTAAAAGATGGAAAAAAAGGGACAGACCTCGGAAATCTCAAAAGCTGGGTTTAATTCAACTTCTAAGTAGTGTATTCATTAAGATCCCCAGGGACTCATGGGCCCTGAGCATGGTTATTTTTTGTTTGTGTTAGCATCAGAGTCTACCTCTCTTCAATTCTGAATGATTTACTATACTTTGGGGGATCCGTAAAAATAAATATGTACTTCTTCCTACGTATATCCCTGGAGATACTTCAAACACAAAAAGCATTGCCCTGGGATATGGAAAAAGTACCAGGGAAAAGAATGTTGCTTTAACAATATTCAACACAGAATGACTGGCTGCAGAAGCAGGCCAAAAACAAGGTTTCTTCATTGTTGGTAGAAATTGCTTACATGGGATTTGGTAGAAAATCTGCGCTCTCATAACCTTCCTTTTCTTTTTTGGTCTTTTTGTTCCTGTTCTATAACACAGTTCACAGGGAATTCTGATAACAAGCAACCCGAATGTCCCATAGCTCTTGAACCTCCAAGTCACCATACTTAGCAGAGGATTTCTGTGTGACTACGACTGACATGTGTTAATACTAAGTATATTGCAGTTTCTTTCATGTGACCATTTCTGAACAAAATCAGCTAGAAAGATGATAGCTTCATCTTATTAGCAGAACTTTAAGTAAGAGCTCTAAACTTTCTTTCATATGCTTAGAAACTGTAAAGTGTTACAGAAAACTACTGGTGATTAATTAAATACTCAAGGAAAATATGCAGGAAAACGCAGAAATTTAACCTATGAACATATCTCTTTACTAATCATAAATCTGTAGATGCAACTAAATATGCACACATATCATATAATGTTAAATAATGACCAAAATGACTTTATGAAATACAATTCCTGATGGACTATTCAGTTATGCTTCTAACAAGAGGGGCCTAAGAGAACTGGGTCATCCAATGGATATAATAGTTAGAAACTAGATTTAAATACAGTTTTAGATTCTGTTATCAGGAGATCTTTTAAAAACATTTTTTTATTTGAGTATAGTTAACATAGAATGTTACATTAGTTTCAGGTACACAACATAGTACTTCTCTATATGTCATGCTATGTTCACCACACAATGGTGAACCACACAAAGCGACCATCTGTCACCACACAATGCTATTACAACATTACTGACTATATTCCCTATGATTTGCCATTCATTCCTGTGACTTATTCATTCCATACATTAAGTGGAGGCCTGTAGCTCCTACTCTTCCTCACCCATTTTGCCCATCCCCCCAACCCCTTTCCCTTTGGCAACCAGCAGTTTGCTCTCTATATTTATAGGCCTATCAGGATGTTCTTAACAGCATTTAGGAAAATTATGGTCAGATCGGCTCAGTGCTTGATGGATATGCTTGGCATGTTCAAATCTGAAATACAGTCTTCTGTACAGGACTACTGAATAATTATGTGCAATCTGGATGACTCTAGGGAGCATGCTCAATACCCTGAAACAGTCTCCAACAATTACAGAGGCTTCCTAAGTCCTGGGTGGCAGACTCAAAATGCTCTGGGAGAAAGAGAAGAAACAGAAAATAGCTCAGTTCCTGCCTTCAAGAAGCTCAATCGGTAGTGAAAATAATAAAAGTGCACATATAAAGGAAATAAATCCAATCGAGAAAACAAATTTTCAACAGTATTCCAAGTGGAGTGAAGTTAAACCTAAGGTTGAATCAGGCTCTGAGGAAGAGAAAAGCATGTTGTGGCAGGAAGTGGGGCAGACTTTCAAGTGAGACAGTCCATTCAGGAGGAATGACATGTAACAGACAGAATGTGAAAATAAGCACAGCACATGCAGATTTGTTCAAGTTGAGTCAAGAGTCCATTTCATAGATGAGCAAGAGCAATGGTTGTGATGTTAATAGGAGAGTGACTCAAGATCTGGAAGCCAAGAAGAGACATGAAGACTTGACATATCTTTCAGTAGGAAATATTCTTTGTCATGATGCTAACATCCTCACCAGCAATAACGTTTTAATTTTATCATTCTAAAACTACACTGACAAGAATATCTGAAATAAACATGACAGAAGAGTCACTAAGGCAGGAAGGTCAATCAGAATGACTGCTATTCAAATTGATGTTTGCCAGAATCAGAATAGTAGTTAATCAAACAGAAAAGGAGAGTAAATGAATGAGATACAGAGGAAAATTATCTGCCTAATAGTCAAAAATTGAAGGAAAGGTAAGAATAAAGATTGCTAAAGAAATTCTGAGTGACTATCTTCATATGCGACACTCAAATGCTATCTGAAAACGTATGGTTTTTGTTTTTTTTTTTAATTTTTTTTTCAACGTTTTTAATTTATTTTTGGGACAGAGAGAGACAGAGCATGAACGGGGGAGGGGCAGAGAGAGAGGGAGACACAGAATCGGAAGCAGGCTCCAGGCTCCGAGCCATCAGCCCAGAGCCTGACGCGGGGCTTGAACTCACGGACCGCGAGATCGTGACCTGGCTGAAGTTGGACGCTTAACCGACTGCGCCACCCAGGCGCCCCAAAATGTATGGGTTTTTAAGAAATAAGTCAACTTATAAGAATTTCATAAACAGGTAAAAGGATCACATTCCTTTGTTCTGGCCAGGCCCTTTAAACAGCATCATTGCTAGTTTAAAGTAAGGAAATCTGAGAATGGAAAGGGATTTGAAATGCTATCTTGCTTTTTAAGGTCCTGTAACTATTAAGAAGCAGAACCGAGATTCACATTTAGAACTGGCCTTAAATGAGGTCTTTATTCCATTAATAGAAAAGGCTATTAAAAATGAGCCCTATAAGGGGCGCCTGGGAGGCTCAGTGGGTTGAGGGTCCGACTTGGGCTCAAGTCATGATCTCATGGTTGGTGGGTTCAAGCTCCGCGTCGGGCTCTGTGCTGATGGCTTGGAGCCTGCTTTGGATTCTGTGTCTCCTTCTCTCTCTGCCCCTCCCCTGCTCTCTCTCTCTCTCTCTCTCAAAAATAAACATGAATTTTTTTTTAAATGAGCCTATAACCTATAGTAGAGAAATTGGATGGGGTGATACAACCATTGTCAAATTTGGCTGAAGGAAGGAAGAAGTGACATGTACTCTACAACTGTCTTAGGTACTGTGTTAAGCAGCAAAACACCATCTACACACATCCACATGCATACAAACAGACAATCACATCGATGCATGTGTCATTCTCACAAGACCCTCATAAGGAAGTCATACCATTATCCCCAACTAACAGACTGTGAAACCGAGAACTTGAGAGATTAAGTGCTTAAGGAAATACGAGCTACTCACTAGTAGGGCTATAACTCAAAATTCATGACCTTTTTACTCTTATCATGCTATCTGAATTTCTTCATTTGAAAACAGAGACAATAACAACCAGAAAACCTTTCTTGAGGGCTTCTTGAAATAATCAAATGACATGATATCCCTTAATCAACATGTTCTAGTAAGAGTGAAGTATTAATTAGACTTCACAGATAGTAGTTCTTTGTTTTCATCCAAGAGTAATAGAAACTTTGGCTAAATTTAAGAAAGAATACCCCAAGAATACCATAAATGACACTATATTACCGTTAGCTCTATTAGTCCTGAGTTTTCATTCCTAACTGTGTGAGGCTTTTGAGAGCAGGACAGCTCTTCGCTCAAATGAATACTTAGCACAGTGCTGGGTACACTGTTTATGTTAATAAATTTTCATTTTATGAATTAATGGATTGCTAAATAGTAGAGGCCTTCAAGGTGTTTAAATTTCCAGACAGGAAATCTGTATAAGAAGACTAGAAATTCAACTGACCAGGGAAAGAACAAACCAAAAAAAACAACTTTAAAGGTAAATTACTACATTTTGTTTTCAAACAATCCTTTCTATTCTCCCTTATTCTTTTTTAAAAAAATTTTTTTTTCAACGTTTTTTATTTATTTTTGGGACAGAGAGAGACAGAACATGAACGGGGGAGGGGCAGAGAGAGAGGGAGACACAGAATCGGAAACAGGCTCCAGGCTCCGAGCCATCAGCCCAGAGCCTGACGCGGGGCTCGAACTCACAGACCGCGAGATCGTGACCTGGCTGAAGTCGGACGCCCAACCGACTGCGCCACCCAGGCGCCCCTCTCCCTTATTCTTTGATGCTAATACACATAGCCATTATGAAGATTTTCCCTGCACTCTGCAGCTGGTATTAGAAGATTCTGCCTGAAGTCTTGCTGTTTTCTGAGAGGTGAATAAGTAATCAACAGGGGTTAAAATCGGTTTTCATCCACACCCCACAGAGGTAACCCCTCTTGTTCGAACCACAAGCTTGGCTTCACATCAAGCGCCTGTACTCCCTTATTTCCAAAGGAGTTCACTCTGTTTTGGTCCTTCCCTGGCCTGTGTGATCATAACCTCTGCAATGAGATCAAGTTACTTCCGTTTAAAATTCTTCAGTGACTCACCACTGTTTTTCAGAATAAAATCCAAATTCCTCTGAACAGCTTACAAGGTTACATATGATTTTCATCGTAACCTTCCTCTCCACTTGCTTCCCTTGCCACTCTCACTCCCCCTCCACTAAGGCTCCCAGCCCATCCCCACTCTGTCCTCCTGGCTTTGTACATCCTTCTCCCACTATTGGGGATAATGTCCCCTATTCTTCCACCTGGTGTTTGATGCATAGTAAAAATCCAATACGTGTCTTGTTAGGGTTGATCATTTTTCTTTGAAAATCTCAGGGATGCATTAGGTGACAGTATATTAATTGCTGAGACTTAAAAATCCCTATTCATACTAATTCTCTCTTAACACACACAGACACACACTTTTCACTTTTCCAAAGGACATGACTTATTCCTACCTCATGTTTCATCTGGAAGTTCTGCACAAGGTTGAGGTCAGTGAACATCCGAATTGTACACAGTGCCGTTTCTAGGTCAGACAGCTCAAAGTCACTGAAACTGAAGTCAGTAATTTTAAGTGTCTGAGCAGATGGTACAACAGCAACCTTAGGTGAAGAGAGAAGAACAAAATGAAATAAAGCTGTTAATTTTATAAAGCAGCAGTGGTTCACAAAGTTTTCTCACTTTACTACAGGGAAATAGTACATTTTGTTTATTTTTTCTTTCTAATGTGTACTCTAGAAATCTTTTGGTATAGGAGCTACTTCTGTTTTTTGGTTTTGTTTTTCAAATGAATCACTGGGGGAAGGGTGGGTAACTAATACGGTTCCAGGAAGATTAGGTAGAGGAGAGACGGTGACTACCCTGAGGTTGTACCTACAATAATAAGCAAAACTAAGGACTCCAGTGATCTGGCCCGTTTATACCCACTTAGTCTTAGTCATTCAGCAGATATTTACTGAGTAATTATTCTGGACCTGTCCCAGTACTATGGGCTGGGAATCAAGTGGTGAGCAGGATAACGATAATGTTCTAAGTATTGAATTCTCAAGACAATCTTATTAAGTTGACACTCTAGCTCTATTTTTCAGGTACAGAAGCTTTAAGCACAGAGAGGCTAACTGCCTTACCTATAATAGCCAGCTAGTTAAGGAATGGAGCCCAGCTTCGAATCCAGGCAAACTATCCTATTTTCAGATTTGACACCATCTCTACTTAAGAAGTCACCCAAGCCTGATCATGAGTCACCTAGAGTGCCTACTAAAAAATACCTCAGTGATTCTGACTCAGGAGATCTGGGATGGGTCTTGAGAAGCCAGTTTTGTTTTTTGGAGGAGGATCTGTTTTTTAATTAGTATCATTGGTTTTGATTCGATTATCATTTAATTGTAGTAAACACCCCTGAATTCTTCACATATACCTTGCTCTTTTTCACCTGCTTTTAGTACCTCCTGCTTCTCCGATAAAGTACCACTCTCTTTAACTGATGGACTCCTTTAAGACACAGCTCCCATCCAAAAAAGGACTGGATGCCCTTCAGAGCGGACCCACCTTGGGAATACCTGTTTAATTACAGGAAGTTCACTATAATGTAATTTCCCGTTTATCTGTCTCCTAAGTACAGTGGGATCTATAGGCAGGACTGTATCTTTGTACCCATCTTTGTATCCACTGTGACTACTGATGGATACAGCTTTGGTATTTGTTGACATGAACATTTATTAAATGAATGAGAGGGAAAAATTTTATTCCCTTCACTTTCTATGAGTCATAAGTTCCAGTTTTAAGGTCCCAAAACCTCCAAAGAGGGGGAAGCCCATTAACTTGAGTTGGAAAACTAGCCGACCTGGCAAATACATTCCAATCTGTTATACTACTTAAAAATTTGGGAGATTTTAACAAGACAGCAAAAAAGGATTTCTGGCTTCAGAAAAATCAGGCCATTCCGAGCCCCAATTCTCATGAAGCAACACTGGCCAAGGCCAGGGCACCTGGCTCCCTCAGACTGAGCAGAACTTTCAGGCTCGTCTCTTAGATTTCCTATCAGGCCCCTGTGGGCATCAGAACATGCAGGAACCCCATTCCTTCACCCCCTTGACCATTCTCTCCCAGCACTTCAACTGCTTTAGCCAGATTGGACTGCAATCTACCTGATGAAAAGAGGCTTTAACTTGGTGCCAGGCAGAGAGAAGACAAATTAGGAAATCTGAACCCGATTTCTTCCCCTTAATGTCTTTTCCTCATCTCCCTCCAAACCCCTTACTTTTCCTATGAGTATCTAGGATATCACTACTCCACTTTACCTCCATCTTTTGGGAAGTAAAAAGATCAAAATAATAAAATCTCATGAAGCAATCCACAGCTTTCCCCAACCAATCTTGGGGTGCTAGCCCATTCTCCTGCTCGCTTGACCTTTATATTGTACTCATGTATACCAGGCATGTTTAAACTTTAAGTTAATGCCCCCCTCTTCATATTCCAAACTAAGAGTTTTTTCCCAAGCCCAAAATTCACGAGAAAGTATGCCTTCTGTTAAGTCAATTCCACAGGCTACTGCGTGGGCTGAAACAGGGGAAGAGAGGAGGATTTAAATGTTTAGATAAAGGGCTTCATTGTTTACACCGGCCTCCACCTCCGACATCAGAGATTGGAGCAGGCAACTGGAGCGCAGCTCAGAAGTGTGGAGGTGGGAACAAGCCCACCTTTTAACTCGAGGCAGATTGCTGCTGTTTCCCTTAAACAGACTGCACTCAACAAGAGAACAGATGTTTTTTCCTTAGGGCACCATTATTCTTATGGAAGAAGTTTTCTTTCTCTCCTTCCACAAAGGATATTCTAAAAGCTATGGGACAAAGGCAGCCAACACAGCTTGTGCCTCTCCCCTTGACACTCTAATTCCCAAACCCTCTAGTGAGAGAAAAGAATCTTTTGCTTGTTCTATCACACCACACCACCGACTCAACCTTTCAGAGATGTTCCAGTGGGGATGTATAAACATTTTCCTTCAGAACCTGGTGGTCAGTGATACATGGGTTCAGAATTCTCGGAACTGATTGCTAACAAGCCATAAGAAAGTTGGATGTCATTTATAGCCCTTGTAAACTGCTTCTTTGACCATCATAAGACAATTCAACTTTCCGTTTTTCTCGAAAGGTCTTGGGATAAAGGTGACTTTAGATAAAACATATTACCTGTCAATATTACTTCCCATTTTATAAAACAAGATATTCTACAGTTTACTAATAGCAGAGAATAGGGTTTGTGGTATTTCTGGGATAGGCTACGTTATATATAATTCTGGATTTTCACAATCGTTTCTTTTAGTGACACCTTATTTTGTTAAGTGACTTTAGGGGATAATATAACTTATTGCATCGTGGTATTGAAGACTAGCAGAAATAACATTTTTAAAAAGATTTTATAAAGCACATTTTATAAACGTGTATGTGTCTTCTGGTTGCATAATCCAATTCAACTATCATACCATCTAATCCCAACAAATACCGGTTATTCCTCTACATGGAAGCATAATGCCTGTGACTCCCCAGGCAACAGTGTTTAGATATTTTATTGCTTAATTCAAATATTGTTGAGCTCTTCTAGAGTTGGGAGTTTAATCTGTGTCAAAAATAACCAAATATGGAATGCAAAAAGTACACGAAGCCCAGTGGGTTAAAGATTTAATCTGGTAAAAAGGTCAATAGTATAATATCTTTTTTCTTCTATAATTGGATCTGCCACTCAAACTAATGAAGAAACTAGGCTAGCTTTCATGACACTTTAGAGGGGATTCTTCATTTAAGTCACGTTTTTATGACCTCCTGTTTTTTATGACCCTCTTTCTAAAGCTGTGGCTCTTTTTCACCATTTTTGCAAAATTTTTAAAAAACACAACCAACTTTGGCAGTGAAATTCACTAAGGGTGGAATGAAACATATCCTTGGGAGTAGGGCTGGATTGGGTTAAAGGAAGTAGTAGTATTCAGAATTTTTAAAATACTTTAATTTCTCTGCCATCGTTACTCAAAAGCAGTTGTTCTGAACACCATCTTGACGGATATGGAGCTAAATGTTAAATTGACCACCAGCTAACAAAATCTTAGATTAGCTACCACATTTGCATTTCAGCATTAGATAATGACCATGAAAAGCGGGACTTTTAAGTGAAGCACATGGTAAAACGGTATGTTTGCTATTAAGGGGTTCTAGTCCCGATGTTCCACAGACTTTATCACCCTCAACAAGATGTTCAACCACTCTGTCAAATTCTCACCTGTAAAATGAAGGGGCAGGGGTGGATTAGAGTGTCTCTAAGGTTTAATATTCTGAAATTATGGTATATTTATCTCTCTGGCCACAGGACTCCAGGACCTCTTATTGTCTTCTCTTTTGGAACCAGAAGCCACCCTGTATGGGGCACCTGAATCTTGCCACTGACCTTCCTGTACCAGGCTCAATCTCTCTCTCTGACCCTCTCATCATTTAAAGTAAATGGATGGATGCACCGTAGCTGTTGTGGCTCTGTTGTGTTTTTCATGCTCAATTCCACATTCGTGTCACTGTCAGGCTTCTTGACACATGAGAGAAAGGAATCTTCCACAACTCTTGGCTAAACAGAGGACCACTCTCTGCCTGAGTGTAGAGGAGGACTAGACTGGGTATGTGGCAGCCTCTTTACTTACTGTAGTAATGCTCTAAATGAAAATTTGAGTTTCCTGAAATCACCATGTTGTTTTTTTTTTTTTTTTTTGGTTGGGGGAGGAGGTCTATACTTTTGCCATTTGTTTTTAAGGTTGATTAATACTCTTTCTCACTTCCAGGCCTCTTTAACTGTTTTTCCTCCGCTTAGAATGCATCCCCCCAAGTTTTCATATACCTAGTTCTTTTCTTATCCTTCCCAGCTGCACCAGGGAAACATTCACTGGTACATCCCTTTGGGAGATACTATACCAGACTCCATCAGCATCTATTTCAACCTTCTACTGGTGAGCCTTCATTTTTTTGAAGAGTTTAGAAAACTCAAAAATATACTTCTCTGCTCCCTTTGTGGCCAGGGTTCTAGCTTAGTTTTGGTTTCTTCAGTGAACTACAGGCATACTTTGTTTTACTGCATTTTGCAGACATTGTGTTTGTCTGTTTTTTTAAACAGTTGAAGATTAATGGCAACCCTGCATCGAGAAATCTGTCAGCACCATTTTTTCCTACAGCATCTGCTCTCTTCATGTCTCTGTGTCACATTTTGGTAATTTTCACAATATTTCAAACTTTCCCATTATTATTCTATGTGTTATAATGATCTGTGATAAGTGATCTTTGATATTACTACTGTAATTGCTTTGGGGTACCACAAACTGTGCTCACATAAGATGGTAAACTTAGTCGGTAAATGTGGTAGGTGTTCTGACTGCTTCACCAGCCCGCTGTTCCACCATCTCTCTCTCTCTCCGTTTCCTCAGGCCTCCCTATTCCCTGAGACACAACAATATTGAAATGAGGTCAATTAATAACCCTGCAGTGCCTTCTAAGTGTTCAAGTGAAAGGATGAGCTGCACATCTCTCACTTGAATCGAAAGGTAGAAATGATTAAGCTTAGTGAGCAAGGTATGTCAAAAGCCACGGTAGGCCAAAAGCTAGGCCTCATGCTCTAGTTAGCCAAGTTGAGAATGAAAAGGAAAAGTTCTTGAAAGAAGGTAAAAGTGCTACTCCTGCGAAGGCACAAATGATAAGAAAGTGAAATAGCCTTCTTTTTGATATGGAGAAAGCGTTAGTAGTCTGGATGGAAGATCAAACCAGCCACAACATTACCTTAAATCAAAGCCTAATCCCAGGGCAAGACCTTAACTCTCTTCAGATCTGTGAAAGCTGAGAGAGGTGAAGAAGCTGCAGAAGAAAAGTCTGAAGCTGGCAGAGGTTGGCTCATGAGGTTTAAAGAAAGAAAATTCTTCATAACATCAAGTGCAAGGTGAAGCAGCAAGTGCTGATGTGGAAGCTGCAGGAAGTTCTCCAGAAGATCTAGTGAAGATAATTAATGAAGGTGGCTACACTAAACAACAGGTTTCCAATAGAGAAGAAGCACCTTCTATTGGAAGAAGATGCCATCTAGGACTTTCACAGCTAGAGACAAGTTATTTGCAAATATCTTCTTCCATTCAGTAGGCTGCCTTTTTGTTTTGGTTTTGTTATGTAAAACTGTTCTTGTTTGATATAGTCCCATTTGTTTATTTTTGCTTTTGTTGCCCTTGCCTGAGGAGACAGATGATGTCAGAGTTTATTGCCTATGTTTTCTTCTAAGAGTCTTATGGTTTCCACTATGACCTTTAAGTCTTTAATCCATTTTGAGTTTATTTTTGTATATAGTATAAGTGGCCCATTTTCATTCTTTTGCACGTAGCTGTCCAGTTTTCTCAACACCATTTACTGAAGAGACTGTCTTTTAACTGTTGTATATTCTTACCTTCTTTGTTGAAGACCAATTAACCATAGGTCAATACATTGATTGACCTCCTGACCTCAAACCTCCTGACCACAGATTTCTGCACTCTTTAGTCAGTTGCATTGGTCTATGTGTCTGTTTTTGTGCCAGTAGTAAACTGTTTTGATTACTCAGCTTTGTAGTATAGTCTGAAAACAGCAAGCGTGATTCCTCCAGCTTTGCTCTTCCTTCTCAAGGTTGCTTTGGTTATTGGGGGGCTTTTGTGGTACCATGCAAATGTTAGAATTAGTTGTTTGAGTTCTGTAAAAAATGCCATTGGGGGTGACTGGGTGCCTCAGTCAGTTAAGCGTCTGACTCTTTCACTCATCTCTAGGAATTTTTTTCTTTCCTCTTTGATTTGTTCACTGACCCATTGGTTGTTTAGTAGCATATTGTGTCGTCTCCATCTGTCTGTATTTTTTCCACTTTTCTTCTTGTAATTCATTTCTAGTTCATACAGTTGTGGTTGGAAAAGACACTTGATAACCCTCTTGTTGGAGTGATCCCTTCATCATTATGTCATGCCTTTCTTTTTCTTGTTACAATCTTTGTTTTAAAGTCTATTTTGCTTTTTTTTTTTTTTTTTTTTTTTTTGCTTCTATCTGCATGAAATATCTTTTTCCATTCCTTCATTTTCAGTCTATGTGTGCTTTTATTTTTTTAGAGAGAAAGAGCAGGGGAGGGGGCAGAGGGACAGAGAGAGAATCTTAAGCAGGCTCCATGCTCAGCAGAGAGCCTGATGCAGGGCTCAATCTCACCACCTTGGGATCGTGACCTGAGCTGAAATCAAGACTTGAATGCTTAACTGATTGAGCCACCCAGGCACCCCTATGTGTGTTTTTACATCTCAAGTGAGTCTCTGTAGGTAATGTATAAGTTGGTCTTTTTTTTTTTTTAACCTATTCAGCCACCCTATTTCTTTTGATGGGAGCATTTAGTCTATTTACATTTAATTACTGACAGATATGTAGATATGTACTTATTGCCATTTTGTTGATTGTTTTCTGGTTGTTTTTCTAGTTCTCTGTTCCTTTTTCTCTTGCTTTCTTCCCGTATGATTTTGTGACTGTCTCTAGAGTTATGTTTTTATTCCTTATTCTCAATTTTTTGTATATCTATTGTAGGGATTTCATTTGTGGTTACCATAAAGTTCATATATAACTTCCTAGGTATATACCAGTCTGTATTAAGTTGATGGTCACTAAAGTTCAAGCACATTCTAAAGCATTAGATTTTCACTCTCCCCAATACATTTTTTGACATCATATTTTACACATATTTTGTGTATTCTTTGAATAATTATTGTAGATATAGAAAATTTTTATTACTTTTGTCTTTTAAACTCCATAATAGTTATATAAGTTGTTGACCTAGTACCTTTACTATATCTTTACCTATACCAGTGAGATTTTTTTTCTTTAATAATTTTCTTATTGCTAATTATGGCTTTTCCTTTTCCATTTAATGAAGTATCTTTTAAAGTTTCTTGTAAGGTCAGTTTAGTGGTGATAAACTCCTTTAGCTTTTGCTTATTAAGGAATCTCCTTGTCTCGCCTTCAATGCTGAATGATAACCTTGCCAGGTAGAATATTATTGTTGTTGTTGTTTTCCTTTCAGCAGTTTGAATATATCATACCACTCCCTCTGGCGTATAAAGTTTCTGCTGAAATATCAGCTGATAATTTTATAGGGGCTCCCTTGTATGTAACTAGTTGTTTTTCTCTTGCTGCTTTTAAAATTATCTCTTTATATTTAACTTCAGACATCTTGATTATAATGTGTCTTGGTATGGGTATCTTTGGGTTCATCTTTTTGGGGCTCTCTGTGCTTCCTGGAGTTGAGTGTTTTCTTCCTTCACCAGGTTAGGGAAGTTTTGTGGCATTATTTCTTCAAGCAGGTTTTCTGTCCCTCTCTCTCTCTCTTCGCCTTCTGGAACCCCTATAATGTGAGTGTTAGTATGCTTAATGTTGTCCCTTAAACTATTGTCACTTTTAAAAATTTTCTTTTCTTTTGGTTCTCATTGGGTGATTCTCCCCTACCCCTACCCTAATCTTAGAGAATCTGTACTTCTGAATCTGCTGTTGATTCTAGCTTTTCATTTCAGTTATTGTATTCTTCAGCTGATTGGCTCTCTTTTGTATTTTCTATCTCTCTGTTGAAGTTCTCATTGTATTCAACCATTCTTCTCCCAAGATCAATAAGCATCATTATGACCATTTCTTTGAACTTTTTAGCTGGTGGATTGTTTATTTCATTTATTTGTTCTCTGCAGTTTTGTCTTGTTCTTTCATTTGGAACATGTTTTTCTGTCTCTTCATTTTGCCCCCTGACTCTCTGTGTTTGCTTCTATATATTGAGTAGATCAGTTATGTCTCCTTGTCTCAAAGGAGTAGCTCTATATAGAAACTATCCTGTGGGGCCCTGTCGTGGAAACTTTCCTGGTTACCCATCTCACCCAACACCACCCTCTGGGTGTGGCAGGGTGGAGGGCCAATCACTGGTTGTGGTGGGGTGAGGTTACCTGGGGCAGTGCCACTGTCACCAAGGCCACCCATCAGGTATGGTGGGGCAGACAGCCACTTGAGAGGAGCACTGGCCAGAGCTGATGGGTTGGGTGAGGCAATTTGCAGGGAAATGCCAGGGTAGGGCAAGCAGTGCTAGCACTGTAGATGGATAGTGTCAGAAACAGCACCTGCTAGGTAGGGCAGCTACTCAGAACAAGTAGGTAGAAGGGGAGTGAAAAAGAAAATGGCATTCACAGTACTTCTATCCCTGGATAAAGTTCCAACAGATCCCAAATTAGTTCTGTGCCCTAAATTTAGTCAATTAAATTAGTCAATGAATCTCATTCACATGTAACACAGGTACTTTTCAAATTCTTGCCTCTGCTCTGGGACTCAGAGCAAGTGAGACTGTGCACATGCCCTTTATGAGTGGAGTCTTGATTTCCTGCTGTCTTCTGGCTCTCCTGGACTTAAGCCCCACTGGTTTTCAAAGCCAGATGTTATGGGAGCTCATCTTCCCAGTGCAGGTTTCCTGGGTCAGAGAACCCAATGTGAGTACTGGATCCCTGTTCCCCAGAGAGGGCCTTTGCAGTCATGATATCCTCCCATTTGTTGCCATGCTGGGAAGGTGTGAGTCCTGAGTTTAGTAGACTGTCTCTGCCTCTTTGCCACTCCTGGTCATCTTGATGCGACTATTTCTTTATATCCTTAGTTGTGTAAAATCTTAGGTCTGCTAGTCTTCAAGTTGTTTTTGGAGATAGTTGTTTTTAAACAAAAACAATTTTTTAACATTTATTTTTTGAGAGACAGAATGTGAGTGGGAGAAGGGCAGAGAGAGGGAGTCACAGATTCCAAAGTGGGCTTCTGGCTCTGAGCTGTCAGCACAGAGCCTGACGTGGGGATTGAGCTCACAAACCATGAGATCATGACCTGAGCCGAAGTCAGACGCTTAATCGACTGAGCCACCCAGGCACCCTGATAAGTTGTTTTATATGTAGTTGTAGTTTTGGTGTGTCCATGGGAGGCAGTGAGCTCTGGATCTTAACTGCAAATCTAAACATTCTATTTCTTGAAGCATTAATGTAGCCAAAACCTAGATTCAATCTTACCTTGCAGGTTGCTGAATTACAGTGTAGTATGAAATCACAGACTTGCCACATCTCTTATGTGAATTACTACATATACCTCAGACCATTCTAGATATTCTAGAATGTCTCTATATTATATAATCTCACAATGCCCTACACTTTAAAGTTATAGCCTTTTTTCTGATTATAATCATATAATATTGTATAATTATGTTATACATACAGTCCTTCACTATTCAAGTTTGAAGAGGGTAGAGACTTATTTATTGTTATGTGGAGCCCACATAGAGTAGGAGGTAAATATAAATGTGTGAATGAAAATCTTTTTGATATCATCAAGCACCTAACCAGTTCTCCATAATATTTAATTAATTTAATTTAATTTGGCAAAGAGTTACAATACAAATGTTAACATTAATAATGAACCATGCTGTGTCAGAAACAACAGATATATTATAGAATATGCTTTCTTACCCTATAGTTTAATTATGAATTTTATTTGCTTTAAAAAATTTTTAAATATAGTTGAATTCTTTTCGTCTGCACAATAAATATTTCATTACTATAGTTTTTTAACAATCAGCTTCAGCTTGTCTTAAGTCTCATTAAAGTTTGATTCATTCACTTCCAAGAACACTGGAAACTCATGATGGGAAAGCGATGACCAATATCCTACCAACTCTGGCAAGAAGTTACTCAAAATGGTCAATTCTAGATTACTGCCCTCGAGTAGAAAACTGGTTAAACTTTAAACAAAGGTTTACACTTGTTCTTACAACACATGGTACATTTTTCTTCCAGATAGTCCACCTACCTCTTCCACTTAGACTAATTTAAAAAATGAGTGTATACTTCATTGAAGTGCACATTATTAGAAGGGCTCAGGCAAAAAGACTTGGAACATGACAAGGTACATCAAAATCTTGATGCTGCTACTACTAGACTGAGAACTGATTTTCCTCCCACTGTTAGCACTACTAACAACTAATACTTCCTGGGCACATAGGTACCAGGAACTCCAGTCACTACTCTGCAGGGTAAATTCTTCTATTATCCTCTTTTTATACATAAAGAATCTGAGACACGGAGAAGTCACAGATTTGCCTGAGATCATGGAGCTGGAAGTTGAACCTGGTTTCTCTCTAGCCCTATGCTTCTTTATGTATTTCATCAACTATAAAGTTGTTTCTAGTTTCATAATCATTTTAAGAAGAAAGAAAGCAAAATCTTATTGGATACTGAAGGAGTTTGGGTTATGTTATTTCAGGCTAGATTATAGGCTCTCTAAAACTCTAGATTTTCCAGAATCTACTGATTGATTCATTCACTCACTTAACAAGATATGTAAACCAGGTTCTTGTTCAGCAATCACTAGATGGTAGCTATGATGATGACGACTCAAGAACTAATAGCCTGATGGAGAGGATAGGCACATAAATAATTGAAATACATAGTTTTTAAAGTTTAATGACACAAGGATGTTAGTACTTTGCACATGCTCCCTAATAACACAATGATAGATAATGAAAATACATACTTAACTACTTTTTTTAGTCACTTGTGATGGTTAATTTTATGTCTCACTTGACTAGACACACTAAACACTATTTCTGTGTATGTCTGTGAAAGTATTTCTGTATTTCTGGATGAGATGAGCACTGAATCAGTGGACTCAGTAGACTTCCCTCTTCACTGTGGGTGGACATCATGCATCTGTCCAGGGCCTGAATAGAACAAAAGGTAGAGGAAGGAAGAACATGCCTTTTTTGCTTCCTATGAAGTTGGAATATCTCATCTTATCTTCTCAGGCCCTTGGACTTGGATTTCAAGCATCAGCTCCTCTGTTCTCAGGCCTTTAGACTCAAACTGAATTATACCACTGGTTTTCCTGGGTCTCCAACCTTGCAGACATAACACTGCTGGAATTCTCAGCCCCCATAACTATGTGAGCCAATTCTTCAGAATAAATCTCTCTCCTACTAGTTCTGTTTCCCTGGAGAACCTGAATATAGTCACCTATTTTTCTAAAGTCAAAGACAACCAATGGAATGGGAAAGGACATTTGTAAATGACATATCGGACAAAGGGCTAGTATGCAAAATCTATAAAGAACTCACCAAACTCCACACCCGAAAAAAAAATAATCCAGTGAAGAAATGGGCAGAAAACATGAATAGACATTTCTCTAAAGAAAACATCCAGATGGCCAACAGGCACATGAAAAGATGCTCAACGTCACTCCTCATCAGGGAAATACAAATCAAAACCACTCACACCAGTCGAGTGGCTAAAATGAACAAATCAGGAGACTATAGATGCTGGTGAGGATGTGGAGAAACAGGAACCCTCTTGCACTGTTGGTGGGAATGCAAACTGGTGCAGCTGCTCTGGAAAACAGTGTGGAGGTTCCTCAAAAAATTAAAAATAGACCTACCCTATGACCCAGCAGTAGCACTGCTAGGAATTTACCCAAGGGATACAGGAGTACTGAGGCACAGAGGCACTTGTACCCCAATGTTTATAGCAGCACTCTCAACAATACCCAAATTATGGAAAGAGCCTAAATGTCCCTCAACTGATGAATGGATAAAGAAGTTGTGGTTTATATATACAATGGAAAGCCACTTGGCAATGAGAAAGAATGAAATCTGGCCTTTTGTAGCAACGTGGATGGAACTGGACAGTGTTAGGCTAAGTGAAATAAGTCAGACAGAGAAAGACAGATACCATATGTTTTCACTCTTATGTGGATCCTGAGAAACTTAACAGAAGACCATGGGGGAGGGGAAGGGGAAAAAAAAAGAGAGGGAGGGAGGCAAACCATATGAGACTCTTAAAAACTGAGAATAAACTGAGGGTTGATGGGGGGGTGGGAGGGAGGGGAAGTGGGTATGCGCATTGAGGAGGGCACCTATTGGGCTGAGCACTGGGTGTTGTATGGAAACCAATTTGACAATAAATTTCATATTAAAATAAATAAATAAAGTCAAAGAGAATCTATCCTGAACTTCATATAAGACAAACAACCTTTTTTTTTTTTTTTTTTAAATTCAACTGTTTCTCATTATGAAGGCCTCTACACAAGTGTAGAGGGTGGGTGCCTCTTTGTTTACTTAATAGAGAAATAAAACTTTATAGGAAATAATCTATTTGTAAAGTGTATAGTCTCCTTGAAACCCAAAAAGCATGTGTCCATGGAAAATAATATACTTGGGTAAGGTAAATAAAAGGATCATTTAAAAATTATTGAGTTTCTTATTTTGGGTGGATGCCTCATGAAAAAGGTTTATATTTAGCCTGTGGCAAAGTCTCTGGTCACCTCAGAAGAAAATAAAGACATGTGGCCACATGGCTACACAACTTGCTCGACTGTATAACCTTAATACAAAAAAAGGTCACACTGCTATCAAAGGCATTCTACCCGCCTTAGGTCTGAAGTATCAAATCTCAAGAGCTAAAATAAAAATTACAAAATAACTCCTAACTGCCAACTGTTACGGCAAGGCTCCCTTATTCAGAAAGTCATTTCTTAAAATAAGTTTGAAAAGAAGAGCAGACACTGAACTTGGCCATCCATAAAATGTCAAATTCTTCCTATTAGCTTCAGTATTGTATAAAGGCATTTTGTTACATTACTCCTGACGTTTATTCATTATAAATGTTAGGATGAAAAGAGGTTTTCCTCAATGATCAATTATTGAAGGAAACTATTTTCAGGCATAAAATTAATGTAAGATATCTCATGGGTTCATTGGTAGCTACAAGCAGAGAGCCTCAGTTAGGTGTTTTAAGCCCTCCCTATCAGTCCCTGATCACTACCCCCACCTATTGGGGCACCATTTTATGCGGAGCAGTTTGTTTCTAGGTCTTTGAATAAAGCCAGTTTGACAGCCATCACATTATACTTTACAGAAGGCTAATGTCTCTCTTCCCTACTTCTAACATGCACAGAAAACATGTTTTTAAAGAAAAAATCCATACCACTTACAAGCCTGTTAGAATTTATCTTTCTCTAAGAGGGAAGTGAATCCAAATACATATGAAAAAGAAATCTTACTTATACAAAGGGAAGTAAATAACCAACTTAGTATGTGGAACCGAATCTTACAGAGAATAAAGAAGTGAATAAGGCACAGCACGGCTGGATTAGCATATTTTCTTCAATAACGATATCAACATGTTTTATGATTTTTCCTTCTTTCTAACATTATATAAATGTGACTATTTATTTATTTATTTTCAAATGTTTTTATTTACTTTTGAGAGAGAAAGCATGAACTGGGGAGGGGTGGAGAGATTGGGGGACGGAGGATCCGAAGTGGGCTCTGCAGAGAGCAATGAGTCTGACACAGGGCTCGAACTCCACGAACTGTGAGATCATGACCTGAGCCAAAGTTGGATGCTCAACCAACTGAGACACCCAGGTGTCCCTAAATGTCATCTTTTAAATCTCAATGGCAAAGAGGCACAGAATATAAAAACTAATGAGCATACAGTTTTCAAAACCATGCAAAGATGGCACATGCTAATGTCAAGATTCTGATAATATGTACATATGCTTATAAGTAAAACTCTCAGGGTAAATTTATGACTAAATGAGGAATTAGTCTGGTTAACATCTATTTAGTATATAAGAAGCTGAAGAATGGTGCCACTATATTCTGGAGCTAAGATTACCATTGGAAGTAATGTACTAGTGAATTCAAAGCAGAAAAGATAAGATTAGCTTGCTGAAGGAAAGCAGGAAGAATCAAACAGAATTTACTAAGTCTTGCCAATGTGGAAAAGACACAGCCCAGTTAATGTTATAGACATCTATAAAAACGAATGTATCAACGGATGGTATACAGGAAGTCCAAAGGACCCAGACGGTTTCAGGGTCATTCTAGCACTGTTTGAGGAAGAGTGTGCCTTCCTGGATGCCGTAGGTTACTACAGTTCAGCGACACTGGTTATCAAGATCATAACATCAACTCTTTGTTATTATTGGCTCAAAATTTTCTATTTATAATTTGACTATCCATATATAGATTTTCTCAAAAAGTGGGGGATGTGATGATCATCTTGATACAAGGAATTAGATCTATACTCTACCACTGACTTGGGCATCAGGGATTTGAGTCAGGAACATGGCTCTGCCCTTTGCTGCTGTCACCTGCAGCAGGAACACACTCCTGATCAAGAAAGTTCACATGACGTTTCTGGCTCTGAAAGATTAAGGTCAAGATGAAGTAAATTCTGTTCTAGGAAATCCCACCTGAGAGGTCAGCTTCTCCCTATCTCACTATTTTGATGCAGAAACCTTTCAGGATCACAAAAGGGTGAGTTTGCTTTTATATACATTACATATGATTCAGAAATTGCTATAAAGCAGAAGCTATAGAGATAAACTGAATAAGCAGTGACCCCAGGACAAAACTGAGCTTATTTCAAAAAACTAAACTCTAATACATATTTATTCACTACTCTTCTAACAAAAGAGGAAAGCAGAAAAGGAAACCAGTCAATCAAATACTCAGTTACTGGTAATAAATACTGATTTCATTCTGATATCTTAACTAATAATTTTCTAATAACCACTGCCAGGTAGCTGGGGTTCATTTATTTTTATCTCAACAACTTGTGACTAAGGATCATTAAAGATATATGGTAAAATGCTTAGTTTAAGGCCTTATTTCTGCTATACCCAATTTTAAGTCAAGAGAAATTATATTAAAAACTCAAGTAAAACAAAGGGGAAAAAATAAGGATTTTGAGTTTCCTATCAACTTGGTTATACTTTTGTTATAACTAGAGAACTTTTCTGGAAACAGGCATAAATATTTGGTATACTTAAATATATTATTTAATTCTCTCCAGAACTAACTTGTAAAAATAAAAGTGAAGAAAACATTAGGCAGCTTTTCAATTTATTTTAGGTCTTAAATTGAGATAAATAATCAGATACACGACAAAGCAACTTTGGTAGTCGCTGGATGATGCAGACACCTGTGCAGTCGGGGCTGTAAAGGAATTTTTATTAGGCTGATGGAAAACCAGTATTGAATTCAGTTGCTGAATTTCAACCAATTTAAATAAATTAGCTGACCTATAAGTGACGTAACCCTAAATTTCCCAGTGCAGCTGCCAGAAATCTATTTTCCAAATGAAACAACAGATGGTTTTGAACAATACTGCAATATAGCAATTTTCAGTTATTCCAAAGCGTTTTTCTCTTGCTAAAATTATAAAAATAATTGAGAAAATAATTTTCAGATTTTTTCTGAAAGATTGCTATTTTCAAAGTGAAAGCAAAGTTTAATATCCTAGTGATGTTTTTAGCATTATCTTTAGAAATTGCTCTATTTGCTAGTTTTTATTTATCTAAAACAACACATGGCAGAGTGTAACCTTGCCCTCATTTTAGAACTAATTTAATACTCTTGCAGTGCTCGCAAGCACTTCAAGATGTATCTTTCCATGTGATAATGTCCAACTCACAGTATGCATTTAGTTAAAAACTTCATCATTCTGGAAGGATGAGACCAACAGGCCAATTAAGCCTGATGTGAAAGATATTTATAACCTATAAACCTCTGTAAATAATTGAAGAACTGTTCGTTTCTTCAAATACCGCCATGAACAAAATAAATAAAGTCCATCCCAAATGAGGCTAACCCCAAAAGAAGCTTAACCTTTCAGGTGAAACATCCCAAGTTCCTTAAACTGTTCTTGGCAAATAAATGACTCTGCTTTCTACTCACTGATTTAACTGAGAACACCTGTAAGTCCTCAGCCTTCCTTTTCCAGCTCATTACCTCTCCAGTGCCACACAGGGGAGTCTGGGCTTTGGATCTGGGCTGCCCAGAGTTAGTACTGGCACCATCACTTACGACCGGGGAGATCCCGAGCAGGACAACCTAAACCCTCTCAATCTCAAATTCCTCACATTCCACCTGCTAACCATACCGACCTGATGGGGCTGCTGTGGACTAAATACACTTAGTGAACACACACAAAGAACTTCCAACATGCCATGTATGAGGTAAGTGCTCAATAAATGTAGCTATTCTTATTATTATTACTATCATCGCTTCCCTCTTGTCTCGCTCAATGCCTAGGCTGCTCCAAGGTCCAGATCTCTTCCCTGCCTTGCACTCCCTCATTGCCGTACCTTTGCCCTCCATCCAAGAACATGCTGGTTCTCTTCCTTGTGAGTGAGCCTTGTGCACAACACAAAGCAAACCAAAACAAAAACATCAGCCAGCATCCTTAATAACTACTTTTCCACTCCTTGCTTTATACAAAACTTATCTTTTAAAACTAGTCTATATTCATTCCTCCGTTTTGTCACCATTTACTCTTAACTCTCGCGGTTTTACTCCTAAAGCTGCCGTCTGAACAATCACATGATCACAGAATGCAGCAGCCTTCCTCAGTCCCACTTCTCAACCTTCTACAACCAACAGGACCTCCTTCCTTTTTGAAACTTCTGCCTTCTGCGCCACTGCCCCATCCTAAATCTTCCTCCCTGTTTAACGACCACATCTGTACCTCAGCCAGGTTCTTTTCCCACTCCTTCCACAGAAACCCAGATTCCCAAAAGATCTGCCTTCAGTCTTTCAGGCCCCTCTCCCAACCGCTCTACCCCCATGGGACTGCCCCAAACCGCAAGGCTGGACCTCCAAATCGCCACCTCTGTTCAGCCCCTCCCCACTCCAGTCCTGCCTTTCATGATTACTGAAGACGTCCATTGAGTCCTTCCACTAGCACCTCACACTTACCACGTTCTAAGTCAAATCTGCCAAGTTTTCCTTCTTAATATTTCCACTTTAGTTAATTCATGGCACCATCATTTTTTTAATGGTGGAGGTCAAAACATTTCAATCATCTTTAATCTTCTCTGTCCCTAACAGCTCATAACAGACAGCACAGTGGTTGTATGCATGGGCTCTGGAACTAGACCGTGTGAGTGTGTATCCTGACTTCCCCTCTTTCTGCCAGTGTGACCTTGAGCAAGTCACTTGGCTTCTCTAACTTCAGTGTGGCCCTCATAATATAGCTGTGCAGTTTTCGTGAGAAAATGTAGGTAAGGCCACAGAGGGTTGGCATTTGGCCAGCTATGATGATGAGGACAATGAAAAAGAATCTCAGTGATCCGTTCACACCATTCTCATTCTTTACAGACTCCTGTCACATCTCACATAGACCTCATCCGTGTTGTCTCAAGTAAATTTCAACTCAGAAGGCGAGCCTTTGCTGTAAATGTGTAAGTGCCTCAAATTTTCATTAATCTCAACCACGACCTAGAACATTTAACATTCTACTTACATTATCAGTGTGCTTTTTCTCTCATAGCATACTAAATAACGATGTAATAAGAATTCAGGAGCTGACCTTATTTGAACCCAATTTCAAGTAACATTCCATAGGCCATGTGGTCAGACATCAAAATCACTCTCAATTCTCAATAATGCAGAGCAGATTATTGATAACAAATTATAAAATCTTTGTTGTCGTTACCCTAACCAAACAACCACCTCAGTCAGTCACCTGTTCACATTGTCCCCAGGAGCTGAAAAGTAAATTTAGTTTTGGCCTAAGAAAGATGTAACATTATTGAAAAAAAAATTCAGAATCATATAATGTACTACAAAGTCAGTATGTTATCTTTTGCTTTGGATCATCAGTGACTCTTTAGCCCTACAATAAAGTAGAACTGATTAAATATTTTTATGAATGTCCATCTAAATATTTACCACATTTAATTAAATGGGACCATTGCTGGGGTGCCTGGGTGGCTCAATCAGTTAAATGCCCAACTCTTGGTTTTGGCTCAGGTCATGATCTCATGGGATCTTCATGGGTTCTAGCTCTGCATTAAGCTCTGTACTGATGGTGTGGAGCCTGCTTAGGATTCTCTCTCTCTCTCTCTCTCTCTCTCTCTCTCTCTCTCTCTCTCTCCCTCTCTCTTTGCCCCTTCCCTGCTCACTCTCTGTCTCTCAAAGTAAATAATAATAATACAATTAAAAAAATTGGGACCATTGCATTGGAAGTAGTTAGCCTAAGAGAAGCATGTTTATGTATTAATTAAATGTCTGTAGTCAGTCACTTTTACAAAGAAAGAGAATTACCGCTAAGGATTGGAGCTCTCTTGTTTCTTCCTCTGCTGCTGAAGCGTGATACGACAGAACCTATAGGGTAAGAAACCAAAGAAAACAGGTTACCCAAGAGAAAACTACCAAATGTAGACTACAATCTCAAGCTCGAGATTCTGCTAAAACTTCCTGGAGAGAGAACTAGACACCTCAGAATGTCAAATCTTGTTTGCTGCTTTTCTTCAACAGAAAGAAAAATCCCAGATTTGACTCAATTGCTTGTTTCAGAAGACCAAAAGGTATACTCTCTCTGTGTTTAGAGAAAGTCTTGTCACTTTTATTCTGACACTGTTGATGTAATGAACACGTTATTGATAAGCGATGCTACTGGCTCAAGGTTGGCAGAAAATTTATTTTGTGCTTTTTTCTTTTTGCACTGCTTTTTAGAAAATACTAACTTCAGTTATTTTTACTTGTGAGAATTACGAAAAAATCTTTTGCGTAAACTGACACTTAACATTGACATTTGGAAAGCAAGGAGTCTAGAAGAAGCTCTCAGGGGAGGGCTGTAACTACTCTAGAATTTCATAAAGAAAAATGGCATGGCTAGAACATGATGTCACACAGATCAAGACAGGCAGCGCTGCCCCATAAATCCATCCAGTAACATCTGGGGACGTGAGGCACTCAGTGAGGGGACAAGTGGGGCCTGGGACCCTGCTTTCAATACCTAACTAGTACACTTTCTCTTACCCTAGTAGAGTTAAACAGACAGGCTTACTATTTTCTCATCACTCAACAGAAGAATCATTAATTCCCATATTCAAAAGTAATGACTTCAAAGTAATAGGATAATATTTTAGACATTCTTTTGAATCAGGGCAGTGGTCATATTTAAAACATCTACCGTATTTTTTTAAAAATATTTTTTAAAGTTCATCTTTGACAGAGACAACATAGATTTACTAAAAACCCCAAAGATATTAGCAGGATTGATAAAAAGGTAAGCCATTTTCAGACTTAAATTGATACAGGAATAACATACCATTCTAAGTTTTAAAAAATAAATTTTGTCACACTGGAGATAATAATAACACCTTACTCATACGGTTGTAATGATTAATTTTGTTAATACAGGCCTACCTCTGAGATATAGCGGGTTTATTTCCAGACTATTGCAATAAAGCCAATATTGTAATAAAGGGAGTCAAATGAACTTTTTGGTTTCCCAGTGTACATAAAAGTTATGCTGACACTATGCTATAGTCTATTAAGTGTGCAATAGCATTGCTTCTAAAAAAATATATGATACCTTATTTCAAAAACACTTTATTGCTAAAAAAATGGAACCCATCACCTGAGTTTTCAGCAGGCCCTAATGACTGATCACAGATTAGCATAACACAGAGACATGAAGTGGGCAAATGCTGTTGGAAAAATGATGCTGACAGATTTGCTCAACATAGGGTTGCTACAAACCTTTAATTTGTAAAAAATGCAGTATCTGTGACAAGCAATAAAACAAAGCACAATAAAATGAGGTATGTCTATACACGTGAGCATCAGAACACAGAGTAAACATTTGGCAAAGGTTAGCTATTATTATTGTTGTTTTGTTGGTCATTATAATGACCATGGCTTCCAGGTCAAAATAATTCACTGTCCTAAGAAAACCTGAGGGATTGGTGTCCCTAGCTTTTATACAATGCCTTGTAAGGAAAGGAAAATCTTTTTCAAGGTTAAACTTGTGAGCATCGATAGGACTTCCCATAATGAACTGAAATAAAATAAATGTTTAGACTAAGTAAAAGCCTAATTACTCATATATTTAACTGAAGTAAAACTATAGTGTTAAAATAGAAATAAATCTCAATCAGGAAAATACTCGAAGATTTTGAACAAAATTATATAATGTCTGGGATTTGCTTCAAAATAATCAATGGATTAAAGTGGAAGAGTGCAGAGCAGTGAGCAAGTGTATGAATGGAATGATATTGGCCAGGGGTCAATAATTATTAAAGATGGCTAATGAGTACATGGGCACTCACTAAGCTATTCTTAGTATACTTCTGTATATGCTTGCAATTTTCCATAATAAAACATTTTTACAAGAAGAGATAATTTCTAATTGATAGCTGGCTTAGATTCAATTCAGTGCAAAACCAAGGGAACTATAAAAAATTTGATTAAAAATATATGTATATACACACATGCACACATGTATACATACATATGTATATACGTGTGACACTATATGTACATATATGTATGTGTATAGATGTAATTTGAGGTATATGTGTGCATATATATATACACACATACATATATTTGTGTGTGTATATATATATATATATATATATATATATATGCACCTATACCTACGTGTGTGTATTTCAAAAAAAGATTTCCACTGGCTTATAATCCAAGGTCTCTTATATAATACCATGGCAAAACTATTCATGTTATATATTCATCATTACTAATACTATCTTGGTTGTTAGTAAATTTTTACTTATATATCTTTCTAGCTATTTAGGTTAGGAACTTATTAGAGGATTGGAGGAAACGTTACAGTTTCTAAACATGGATTCCCACTGATCTCAATTACATAGGAGTAGGCAAATATTCAAACATGTTTCACGCCACTGTATGAATAAGTAGAGACGTTTGCCCTTTTGAAGTCTATTTCCTTAAACTGGGTCTCTGATGTAAGAAATTTCTGGGTTATGCAAAGTGAACATTTTCAGGCAGTTAGTGAAATACACCTGGAAAGGGCTGGCCCCACTTGGGTAGGGTAATCCTCCTCGGGAGGGAACCTGCCGAAGGTCAGTGTCCCAGGCCAGTGGGTCACAAGCTGCCTGCACATTCAGAATCACCTGGGGGAAGCTCTGGAATAATGTAGATTCCCAGGTTCTACCCAAGACTTATGAATCAGGGTATTCAGAAGTGGGATCCATACATCTGTAATCTGAAAGAGTTTCCCTTTTCCTCACTTCTGGTTCTCTGAGTGCTTAGGGTTTCTATTTTTGTCTTTCAAAATGTATGAGGACAGCTGTTCACCAGGGGACAGGGATGCTCAGGCACTGGAGCTCGGACAGACAGGCTGCACGGGCAGCAGACATCTGTGTGAATGCATTCTTAAGGTCAGAAGAGTGAAGGGACGAACAGCCTGAGTTTTGGTTTGGTCATGAGACCTTTGATTAGTCTCTAAAATATTCTGGATCTCCGTTTCCTTAGCTGTTTCCATGAGGAGCTAAGGATTCAGTCTGATTCTCGTGAGGAGACGCTGCTATCACACACAGACCCCACGAGTTGTTTTGGCGGGAAAGGCAGAAACTGAGTGTGGCTGCAGAGACCGAGAGTCCCACAGTTGTCAGCCCACCTCCAGTGTGACCATTTGCTTGGCCATGGCTCTCTCCACTGCTTCATACATCTGTGTGTTCTGGATCCCCAAGCCACAAAAGATGACAAAAGCCTCCAGAAACTGTTCGTCATTTCGGTTGAAAGGCTTAACCTTGCCAGTATTCTCCTCCATCTTATTTACAAGTTGGCAAACCCCTATAACAATCCAAGAAATTGAGTAAACATTATTATTAATTATTATACGTTTTATTGACTTGAACACCCAGCCCCCGCAAAAAAAGATTATCTTATGCTTTTATGAGTGCTTGGAATCTATCTCCAAAGAAGCAAACGGATCCTCACAAATATAAAAGCTAGAAAAGTAAACCGAGTTAATTTACATGAGAACTTGTTTCACACAGTATGTTGCCTGCGTTCAAAAAAATCCTAGAGTACTATTTTCTTCCAGACGCGGTCACGAATTTTAGATCAGCTGAGTCCCCAAAGACAATTTGTCCTTTGGAAACTAATTGGATTTTTGTACATTTGCCAAGAGAACAATTTTAATGCACATCAGAATTTTGGGTCACACAGATTGCCTTTCCTTACTGAGAAACCAGAAGTTAAAAACTACAGTAACATACAAAATAGAACGTAGAAAACAGGTTAATTCACATAGACCATCTCAAATTTCAAATAAGTACCTCTGTATCCAGGAGAATCATACTTGCAGACAACTTTTGATACTACAAATAAATGCAAATAAAAATGACCATTTAGAAATAAAGGCAGAACTAATCTTTGAAGAAAATCATAACCTCCCAAGTCCTGGCTTCTCTTAGAAAGTCAAACATATAGGGGCACCTGGATGGCTCAGTCAGCTGAGCCTTCGACTTTTGCTCAGGTTATGATTTCAAGGTTCGTGTGTTTGAGCCTTATATCGAGCTCTGTGCCTGGAGCCTGCTATGGATTCTGTCTTCCTCTCTCTGCCCTTCCCCCGCTCATGCTCTGTGTCTCTGTCCCTCAAAAATAAATGTATGTTTAAAAAATTAAAAAAGAAAAAGAAGTCAAACATGTAGTCAATATAAATGGAAAATTACATCAACATTGTAAGTCTTTACTGAACTACTTCAATGGGATTCTGAGCCAGTGGCCTCTCTTTGAGGAGTTCAGTGACCTCCTACCTCTGGGTAAAACAAAGTGTTAAGTCCTTATTTCTTCCGTCTCTAAATATTTAATACCAGAGTTCCAGTGTGTGCCCACCATGGGATACGTACTATGCTAAATGCTTCAGTACACACACAATCTCTGGGCCTTAAAATTTACACTGCAAAGTAGATATGACCATCCCCATTTTACAGATGAAAAAACTGAGTCTCAGAAAAGTTAAGTCATTTGCTCAAGGCCACTTAGTTTCTATGCTCACGTCTAAAATTCAAAGCCCGGCTCTGCCTAGTCCCAAAGAGCACTTTTTACCACAGTCCTCTGCTCTGTGCTCTTTGACCTCCTTGAGATCACTGCTGGTGGTTCCCTGACTGTATCTTCTTGCTCACAACGTTGCCTGTGCTTTTCCACCCGCCTCCACTGCTCCCCACTGCTTTCCTTCCAATTAGCCAGCTGACACTCACATCTCCTTCACAGTAGCTCCTGGAGGCCTCCCACCTCCCAGGTGAGGCAGGCACTACTCTTTTCTATGCCCTTAATCCATTGCTTGGTGTATCACAGCCGATTTCATTTCTGTCCCTCTTTCTAGGCTGTAGAGATTTCTGGCCTTAGAGATTTTATTTTCTCAGATCCACTTCCTCAGTTAGCAAAATGCTTGGCATATAGCAGGAACTCGAAAAATGTTTACTGAGTTAATGAAAGAATGCAGGACTGCAGCTCTCACCCAAACTACTTTCCCATGAAGACTAGAGTGTGTTATCAGTTACTTTTCCCAGAGCACAAAAGGATTTCATAGAGTCCACAATGATCCATGGTTGCACATTAAGTCCTGTTATCGCCATTGATGTGCAATTTATTCTTAGCACTGCAAATTCACTGTACTCTCATTTTTGCTCGTTCTGGTTTGTTTGTGGGAGTTTTTCTACTTTAGACAGTAAAGACATCCTTATCTGTCTATTAGCACTGCAGGGAATACTTCTCTAACACTTATTCCACTATCAAGGAATACTTTAAGTGAAACATAATGAATTTGGACACTGCAAGAAAAATAGCATTCTCTTAAAAGAACACGTCCCGTATATGGTACAATGCAAGGGTTGGGTCCTCCAACCTTTGTGAATCCCCAAATTATAAATGTGGAACTGTTTATCTAGGTGCTGGCTGTCTCCCAAATCACATTTTCTTGAGAGTCACATGTCTCCCGCTTTATCCTCACATCACAATGTAACTGCCTTTCAATTTCTACTAAAGTTGTCTCCTGCTTGGCTGGCCACTTTCCATAAACAATATTTCTCTTTTTACCAGTTTATAAGAATTACTGTATGTGTGGAAAGGAAAAGACAACAGGAAGGGGTTGAGATGTGGGTATCAGGCAAGCTGCTGGGCTTATGACCTAGCTAAGTAACTCTCCGGGACGTCAGTTCAAATCTATGCCTTAGTCAGAAGTCAATGAATGTGCATTAAGAAGTATTAATTAATTCATCTGGAATTCAAAGGTATAGAAATGAATGTCACATGTACAAACATCAAAAGCTGGCTGTACCAACCACAGCTCAGAGCGGAACAGCTGAAGTGTGTTTGCTTTACAAGCCACCACTATAGATAACAATGTGTAGACAGGGCTAAACTCAGTGCAAGGAAAGGGTAAAGACAAATTATCCGTTTAGGCATATAATCTAATTCCCCTTTGAAAGCACAATGGACAGTTATATTTTTATAGCATCCTTGATCATCCTGCTGATTCCTTTATACACTTCAGAAAATTTAATTCTATCAAACAAAAATACCCCAGTTTAAAAAAAAAAAAACTATGAGGAAGAAAGTTTATAACAAACAGGGTCCTTCTTGAGGAGAAAATATAAAGCTCGGACACATTTACAGCTAGGGTTTTCAAAAGTTCATTAATGACTGGAAGACTGGATGAAGAGTATAATAATAAAATTTAAAACTGGTCATCTGAGATGCCACATCTACCAGTAATCTGTATGAAATCAGAATCACTTATATATAAAAACAAAGTACTTAATGCAGAGCCAAAAAGAAAAGAAAACCATTCAGCAAAAATCAATTAATATATACAATCATAACATAAAATATTCAAAAACATTAGGAGAAAACCAAGAAGGAGAACAGTTAGTAAAGTATCAGTTTACTTAATAATATTAGAGTTCACAAAGTACTTGTACTGACATTGTCAGTAGGGACTAGATGGTTTCTAAAATCACACAATCATATTTCCTTTTCTGTAACTCTAGGAATCAGATGTTGTCACTAACCACAGTTTACTTCCTGGTTTTTTGGCACAGCAGGATGTCAGCTCTTATATCCTGCTTATAGTCTCATGTACTCTCTACCACATAGTGTGGACTCCGAAATTAGCATCCTGTCTTGCTTAATATGTAAGACCTGCCCTTATTACCAATCTTGCAAATATATATTTTTTTGTACTTGTCATTTGTCAATTATCTTAATCAAAAGAGATTTTCTGAATAGTGTCTTGCTTTTAAAAGAAACTTCCCCATTTTAAGATTATATATAAACCTATATTTTCCTGTAGTATTTTTGTAGATTCACTGTATCACATTTAATTTTTTAATTCAACTTAATTTTTTCCCAAATTGCTACTAGATTTTTACAATAGTTGAATAGTTACCCCTTCTCTAATGATTTGAACTGCCACCTTAAACACTAAAGTCATACTTATTTCAACTACTAGGTACTTTTTTCACATTTTAATAATTTAAAAAATATGTATTTATTTATTTTTGAGAGGGGGGGGGGCACGTGCAAACAGAGGAGGGCCAGAGAGAGGGAGAGAGAGAATCCCAAGCAGGCTCAGCCTGACTTGGGGCTCAATCTCAGGAACCTTGAGTTTGTGACCTGAGCTGAAATCAAGAGTCAGATGCTTAACTGACTGAACCATCCAGGTGCCCCACATTTTAATATTTTTGAAATCAGTTTGCACCCTAATCAATTGCTTGTCATAGTTTAATTGAAATTATTATTTTTTTCTTTCTTGGAACTATAGAAAATGAAGTCTTTCAACCAATGGTACCTTAGAAACAATGAAATATACTCTACTATATACAATAACACTAATATATATGTAACAGATTGGGTGTGCATTTAGACTTTCTATTGCATCCCATTGATCTTGCCATCTTTTCTGGCACACATATGATACTTTTAATTATGTTACTTTTACAGCATTATTATTTTTTAATATTTATTTTTGAGAGAGAGCAAGACAGAGCATGAGTTGGGGAGGGGAGAGGGAGACACAGAATCAGAAGCAGGCTCCAGGCTCTGAGCTGTCAGCACAGAGCCCAATGTGGGGCTCAAACTCATGAACTGTGAGATCATGACCTGAGCCGAAGTTCGAGGCTCAACCGACTGAGCCACCCAGGCACCCCTTGCAACATTATTTTAATTTCTGATAGAGCAAATCTTTTTTTTTATTCTTTGATTCTTTTTATATGATATGCTTTCAGATGAGTTTTATAAATGTTGGTCAGGAATTCCCCTTCCTTCTGAAAAAAAAAACAAAAAACAAAACCCTATGAGGATATGTATTAAAATTGATATAAATCTAATCTGGGGAAAGTTGACATCTTACAAAATAGATTCTTATCATCAGGAAATGTTATGTCAGTTCACTTACTAAAGATTTTTAAGTTATTCAGTAGACTATTACAGTTTTCCTCATAAAGACGCTACTACATATTTCTGGCTAAATTTATTCTTTGCTACTATTATCTATGGGATTTTTTTTCCATTATTATTTTTGAACAGATTTGTCTTGGGATATATTAAAGTTATTTCTCTTTAATAATCTGAAAACCAGGTGGGGTGCCTGAGTGGCTCACAGTTAAGCGTCCGACTTGGACTCAGGTCATAATCTCACAGTTTGTGACTTCAAGCCCCACACTGGGCTCTGTGCCGACATTTCAGAGCCTGGATCCTGCTTCCAATTCTGTGTCTCCCTCTCTCTCTCTCTGCCCCTCTCCCACTCACGCTCTGTCTCTTTCTCTCAAAAATAAAAAAAAGTTAAAAAAAATTTTTAAAATAATTTTAAAACCAGGAAGTTTTAGAACTCTCTGTAGAGAAATACTTTCAGCTGATTCTCTTGGGTTTTCCACTTCACAATCATATCATCTGGAAGTTGTTTTATTTTGCCTTTTCTTTTTCTGTATCTCACATTGTTTCATCTCCTCCCCTCTGCTTTGGCTAGAATTTCCTCTGGGCAATAGTTGTTATTTTTTATTCATTGTTACTTGTGTTTTTCTCTTATTATCCTCATTATATGTGCTGCAGGTTTGCTTATTATTATTGTTTCCCCATTATCTCTTTTTTTCATTATCCCTTCCCATTTCATAAATTTATCATTTCAATTACTTTTCTCTGCTTTCTATTTATTTCTTTATTGGGGGGCAGCATAGAAGGTGAGAAACAGAGGGTGCTGTTTTTCTAATTTCTTCAACTGAATTCTTAGTTCAAATGACTTTATTATTTCTTAATAATAACAAAATAGTTAAAGCTGTATCTCTCCTCTGAGCATAGCTTTGACCATATGCCTTGAGTTTTTATGTTATGTTGATACAACCATCAATTTTCTAAAATGAGGTACTCTCATTTTGGCTTTTGATTTCTCCATCATCACAAAGGAGAATACTTTGCAGTTTCCAAGTGAGAATTTTCCTTCCCACTTGTCCTTTTATTATGCATTTCCAATTCCAATGCATTGTGATTCATGAGAGTGGTCATCAATTCTGTTTTGGAAATGACCGAGTTTGTGTTATATATGTGTGTATCATTAATATTTGTAAGTTTCTGATGGATATTTGACAGGAATTTGTATTTTTAGATTATGAAATATAAAAGTAAATCTATATTTGCCTATTAAATCCACTTCATTTTTTTATAGTAATGCTAATGTTTCCTTATTTTTTCCTGGAGTTTAACTTTCTATGAGATGTGGTGTTCTAAAGACTTCCATTTTGTCCATTTCCCCCTCTATTTTTAATAGCTTTGGCTTTTATATATCAATGATGCTAGTTTATTAGAAATATTTATGACAATTACACTGTCTTGGTGGATTTTAAGTTTAATAAATTTCGAAGTGACCCTTTACAGTATGTTTTTACCTTAAATTTGACTTTGTCTGATATTATTATTGTCATCTCTATTCAAATTTTTCCCATTTTGTGTAAAATGCGTTCTTACAAATGATATATACCTCATATCTTCCAGAAATTCCCTCACTATTTCTAGTCCAGTAAAGGTAATCTTCTGTTTTCTAGTGCTACTATAAAGTTTTTTTTGCTATTTTTGCAATAATTTCTTAAAACTATAATCCTTTGATTTATTTATTTTTATTTTATATATTTTCACTTTTATAATTCTAACATACATTCTTAGTTTAATTTTTTCTCATTTTCTCCCAATTATTACTGTCCCTACAGTCTCATTGCCTGGAACTTATTATAACTAAGCATAATTTACAATTCTCTGAGAAAAAAACCACATAACTTTAAGCATTATAGGCAATGTGTACCATGGATGACACTGCACAGTTTCATTATACTTGCATTAGGAAAATCCTAGCAAATATTTCTATAAGCAAATGAGAAGTTAGTGATATTGCCAAATGGTAACACTTCATATGAAAAATAAAGTGAAGCAGTGTCAAATTTAAACATATAATTTTAGAATAGTTATCTATGCCTTAGAATCAAATTGCAACACAGACATGAGCAGAGGGTTAGGGTAGCAATCCGTTTAGAACACACATTCAGTTAAGAAATACAGTTGACCCTTGAACAGCACGGATTGGAATGGTGAGGTCCACTTATATGTGCATTTTTTTTGATAAATACAGTACAGAACTGTAAGTGTATTTTCTCTTTCTTATGATTTTCTTAATGCATTTTCTTTTCCCTAGCTTACTTTATTGTAAGAATACAGTATATAAAACCTATAATAAATAAAATATGTGTTAATCAGCTATTTTTGTTACTGGGGAGACTTCCGGTCAACAGTAGGCTATTAGTAGTTAACTATGGCGGGATTTAAAAGTCATACATGGATTTTAGACTGCATGCGAGGGGGTGTCAGTCCCCCCTAATTCCCTTGAAGAATCAACTGTACATATTTCCCATACTTCACAATCAAGAATGTGTAATATAACACTACAATATTTATTATATTTTTCATTAACAAAGAGATGAAAATGTAAGTTATTTAAAGTGGAGATGTTCTAAACATTTTTTTGGGGGGGCGGGGGGAATGGGAATGGGACTAATTTCTTCAAAATCTGTCCTGAAATGGGCATGGAAAATAGCAGTAAGAATTCCTGGTAAATATGATTTGGGAAAAAGGCATATTTAGCCTAATAAATAGGGGAAATAATTGGTTAAAATAAATGAATATTGAATGAGAAAAATATTTCCTTAATAGCACTGGAAGCAAAACTCTAGAAACACTCTCTATTAGCCAGAGCACTAAGAAAACATTTGATATGAAACAATGCCTCAGGGAATACAACAGGCCTCACACTGGTCTAATGTCTATAATTTCATCTAAATGTCAGTAACGGAAAAATATGAGGAGGAAGGAAGATTACAAAAAACACATGGTCCTGTCTGCCTTTCCGCATGAAACTCTATGGGGATTCTCTATTAGAATTACATAATAGAGGAATCTGGCCTGTGATATGCAAGAAAAATTATCTACAGCCATGACATTTTCCATGCCACATCTGTGGGCACAAAACACAGGCAAGAATTCAAATTTTCTGTTTTGTCACACTTTTAAGCAGCAGGGAGCACTGGAAATGTTCCTTCTCTTTCTTGGAATCAACTTGAGCCCCCACCAAAACCCCCATTTTTTTCTTTCTTTTTATTAATAGGGAATTTTTCCTCTCCAAAGATAACATTTGCTTGCTTTTGGCTCTGTTATCAAGTAGGGTGACACAAAATGTATGCCAAGTCTGATCACTTCAACTGGTATTTTTGATTTTTTTTTTTTTTTTTGCTCACTTGAAGGAAACGTGACAGAATCACAGAATGTGAACAGATCTGAAAGGTTCAACTCGGCAGAGGTGAATAATGTGCTCATGTTTTAAATGGTTAAAGGAAGAGTGGAGCCAAATGGATGCTGAGTCCCCTCCCCACCTGGGGCTGTTTGCACTTCACTGAACCAGCTCACATTTGTGTCAAGTGATGACAAAGCCTGATGGAGAACTTCCTCCAGCTACTCCCCATTCCCAATTATTATTCCAAAGAGATGCTGCTGAGGAAAAGCAAAGATCTGACCTGATGTAGCAAGTTGCCACTCAGTCCTCATTATGAAAACTTGCTAGTAAATAATGCATCCCTTCTGGAATTTCACTTCACATTTGCAAAGGTCAGAGGCAGCTTATATCAAAAAGCATTCTTTTAAAAAAGCGTAATATTTACAATGTAGTTTTCACCTTGCGCTCCCGACCAAATAAAATTTTTATAATATAACATTTACTTGGTATCATATTGTAAGGCACCCTTGTCAGTTTCCTTATTGCTTATGTTAGCAAACTCATGGATGATAATCTTGAAAAGAAAATGCCCATACTATGTATTCAGCAGCCTCTACTTTTCTCTCTGAGAACTGTGAAGAGTTCAGGTGACCAAACAGCTCGGCTGGGAGTCCCCAGGCTGTTTTATAGAGACTTTACTAGGCAATTCACACCACAGTCAGGGTATGACTCCTGGCCTTGTAGCCTTAGAAACTAGATTACCATGACTGAAGACAGAGCCATTTCTCTGGGGGTAGAGGCACTGTAACTAAGTTCACAAGACTGATATCTAACAGCAGAATATTCACGTACAGCAAGAAACAGATCTGTCCCAGGGAATAGGAGTATGTGCACCTGCAACTCCAGTCCATTGCCTCAAGTCCAATTCACTGATTTATAACTAGAAACAGCTGTCAAAGCCATCCATATATTTTCGAGTATATGAATAATGCATTCTCCTCCTATGAGTTAAGCTACCTTGGGAAAAAAATAATCAGAACAAGGGAAGTCTGATTGGTGGGATGCTTCATAGTATCCCCTGGTGTATCTGTCTCACAAGAAGGATGTGCACCAGCAAAGGCCCTGGAATTACTGATGGCTACAACCTGCTACATCCACTGCCCCCTAAGTGATGGCCTCGCCACTTAGTCAGAATACTCTACCCAGACTGACACAACTTACTACATCCATCTGCACTTGGACAAAAATTCCCTGACTGCTGGACAGAATCTGGATAGGTATTTGTCTTTTTTTTTTTTTTCTATTTTCATTAATAATACCTCTCCTCCCCCATCTTTCTGATACCCTCTTTCAATAAAATTATAGTTAAGTCTTGCAACCTAGAAACTATTCAGACTTTTACTTTAAGGTAAATTGACATTTCTAAGCCTTACTTCATTAGGCTTTTGATTTACAAGTTTAGCCTTTAGAAAGCCTTCATATTTCCTTTATTTCCAAGTTCTTGGGACAATGTTAAAGTTCAGACTATTTTCACGTGTCAGTCATGCACGGCTGACATAGAAAACCTCATATTTTCCATACTACTCTTAATATAACTTGTAATGCTAAGAAATAAAAGTGTCAATAATAGGAAACATCATTCCATTTTGTTCTGAGGATGCATTCTTCCAGCATTCCTGAAGTAGACATTTTTCTATAATCTTAGAATGTAAGCTCCCTGAGGGCAGGGATTTCCACATTGCTTGCTGATTTATTCTAGATCACTAGAACAGCAGAGTGCTCAATAAATATTTTTGAACAAATGAATACCTTCTAAACTCTAAACCACATATTTAACAGAAAATCAGAGCCATGAAGTGATAGCTAAAACAACACACATTGTTGACCTAATGTTTCTCAGTCTACAAACTTTCAACACATCATTTTTCAACAAATATTCTGTTGAAATAGCATTATAATAATTACAAAAATATGTTACAGTTAAGATATTTAACAATGTCTATCAACATTTATCAATGTAAAATTATTTCAAACGTCTTTCATTATTCCAATTTTTATCTTTTTTCACACATTTTATTTCTTAAATTTACACTTGAAGGAAAAAAGCTTCTGGAAATACATTTTTTTCTTTAATAAGTCCAGAGTATGGGTTAGTAAAAGGCTTTACCTATCACTTTATTCTTCTTTCCATTTTTTATAGGCGTACAAAGCAAACTTCTAATGAACTGTTGACTTACGCTTCCTGTGTTTTCATTCTAAACAAAAACAAAAATAAAACAAAACAGGTACAAATTATGAAGAGACTGATTTGCCCATTAGGTGTTATGTAAACTATACTGGACATCTGAAACCACTAATATATTCATCTTTTATTAGCTTGAGATAACATTGGAGTGCAGAAAATGTACAAATAACAATGAAGTTCACATAAATGCAATATAAACCAATTAGTCTTTACATTATTAAAAGTAATAAATATCCTATATTTCTTTTTTTTCATTGTAAACTTTCCAAGCAACTTATGGTAATATTAAGCAAATATTTATGCAGTTATTTACTATACTGGTGTAGCAGATATCTCAATAACTTAACAAGATGGGCAGAATCCAAAAAGCACTACACTATCTGGGATACCAATGCTACAAACTTGTGTTTCTTTAGGACTGCCACTGTTTCTATTGCCCATATTGGGTCTTCTAGATTTGCAAATAACAAAATCAAGGCAGCTGCCTCAAAGTGCAATGCTTTTCCAGAGACAGAAAACATGACAATTCAAAGTTTTCAGTGTCTGAGATACTACTGATCTTTGTAGCTTTGCTGTCAAAGAAAATATACTCATTTCTCCACAGAGCTGCTCACTGCAGTAGATTACCAGCTATATAAGTTTGAGCCAAATGGAATTTAATTTTTTAGGATAAACTCAAGAACTAAAGCAACACTATCTAAGGAATGTCACTGACATTAAGTAGGTAATAAATTGCCTCAAAATTAGTTGATAGTTCATTATTACACATTAAAAAACTGATCCAAGTAGAGGGAAAAATATGTGAGTACAGCTAACCATCCCTTAAGAGATGTTATGAACTATTTTATTTTCCTTCAGCAGATCACTCTGAAAGAGCCAGTTCTAAGACCTTCAGCTGAAGAGTCCTTGTAAGTGTGGATCTGATGGGAAAACACTGTTCGAGCTCCAAGTTTAAAACTGGTTTACTTACTGTCCAGGGAAATCTTTTGTCTTTACTGACATCTGGGATATTAAGTGGTTCCATAGTATTTTTTACATACTGAGCATACATGTAATTGATTCTGTTTGCATCACGCTCCCTGTGGAAATAACAGATATGAGTTCTTTCCGTGAAGTGAAAAAACATGGGTAAAACAGAGTTAAATAAATGATAAGAGATATACACTAGTCTTAAATTATAGGGTAAAGTGTATGTCTTAATTGGAAATGCACTTTAAAAGTGATGATTCACAACTTTGGTAGTTATTACAATTTAAATGTTTTGAAAAGACAAAGACCCATAATTATTCAGATTTCTAAAACAAGTTTTAAAATGTCATAAGTAGTGCTATTACCACCGTTAAATGGGCAGGTTGATTTTTGTGCCATTTATGTAAAATCCATACAAATTTTCTTCCGTGTCTTATTTTTTCATCAGCTTATAGAATGACTGAGGTCCAGTCCCTGTCTGTTTTACTTCCTCAGTGATTTGCTTTATCCACCCCCATAATCGTTCACACATTTCAAACCAAGGGGAAAATCAAATATGCCTGAAAGAATTTTATTAAGTTTTTCTCTCTTCCTTTTTTTCTGCTTTGAGATATTTTATGATACTTTTTTAAATTAAAAATTTATCTTCTTCAAAAAATTTTCTGAAAGTATAGTTGACACACAATGTTAACATTCCTTTCAGGTGTACAACACGGGATTCAGCAATTCTTTTTTTTTTTTTTTTTAATTTTTTTCAAATATTTACTTACTTTTGAGAAAGGGACAGAGTGCAAGCAAGGGAGAGGCAGAGAGAGAGAGAGACACACACACACACAGAATTCAAAGGAGGCCCCAGGATCTGAGATGTCATTACAGAACCCAGTGTGGGGCTCGAGCTCATGAACTGCAAGATCATGACCTGAGCCGAAGTTGGATGCTCAGCTGACTGATCCACCCAGGTGCCCCAGGATTCAGCAATTCTGTATGTTATGCTGTGTACCACAAGTGTAGCTCCCATCCGTCACCACACAGGTGGTTTTACAATACCATGGACCATATTCCCTAGGCTGTGCCTTTCATCCCCATGACTTACTCATTCCATAACTGGAAGCCTGTACCTCCTACCCCTTCACCTCTTTTGCCCATCCCCCCGCATCCCTTCTTTCCCCTCTCTTTCACTCTAGGTTAGACTTGTGTGGAGGTCCACAGTTCTCCTAGCTCTGTCCCCTTTCAGCCTCATGGGGAGTTTCCCCTAATAAATTTCCTGCACATTTAATCTAGTCTTGGCATTTGCTTCTTGGAGAACTTGGGCTAACTGTGACATCCACTGCTTTTTGCACAGTGAGTATCAATGGATGTATATGAATAAATTATTGAGAAGACAGGAACATGGAGCTTGGACACAGTGAGAAATTTCTGTGCTTTAGAACTAAATGGGAATCACAGGCTATACAAGTCAAAGACAGAAAAATCCATCACAGAGACATGGAAACAACAGCTAACGCTGACTTGGTACTTAACACGTGCCAAAAATTTTCTGAAGCATTTGTGTATATTATCTCATCTAGTCCTGACTATAATCCCGCTATCAGTATCCCCATTTTACAGATGAAGAAACTGAGGCTTTGAGGGGTTAAATCATTTACAAAAAGCCCTACAGCTAGTAAAAGATGGAACTTAAATTTCAATCAGTCTGACTTCAGAGTGTATGCTCTTCATCTACTTAGTATCCACAGGTTTTTAAATTGTAAAAACCTTTTTACTACTTTTTATAGTGTTACTGTATTTACTATAATTCTGTTTTCCAATACAAAAATCAATAACAAGTATTAACTAGTATATATATTCCAAGAAAGTGAGCTTAAAGAATTAATTCTATCCATTTTTCATTTTATGATAAAAATGTGCATTTATAAATTAACATCAAGTTAACTAACAATGAAACTATAGCACTAAAATACCATTTTTTCCCTTCTAATTGGATGGCTCTTATGAAACGAAGCACAGAAACTCCAAAACCTCCCACCACCTGGAGACGAGCTTCCCTTCCAAAATTCTTAGGCAACCCAACTCACAACAGCTTTACTGTGCTTTATCTCACTGATGATGTGATTCTAATAATTATGTATAATGTTCACCCTGGATATTTATTTTCATTTTACACTTAACATTTCAAAACTGTCTTCAATGTGTTATTTTAATTTATAAAAGATAATTAGTAGGTTGGTTGGACAAATACTAAGTCATGCTTTTCAACTGAAATGAACGCCTAAAAGAACGATTTGCTTACAGCTGACATCATAAAATTGCCTAGCATTTCATCTCATGGGAGAGAGTTTGGATTGGCAAAGTGTTTAAGACTGAGAATTGGAGAGTCCTGCATTCTATCAATAAACAACTTTAGAAACATAATGAAGAGTCTGCTGGTGAAGTGTCAATATTGGTTTAGTCCTTTTTCAAAATGCTGAAGTCACTACACATCATTTTTAATTCAGAGGTTTGGCAAAATTAGGCCTAATATCTAATTTTTATAAAAATAAAGATGAGTTATATCACCAAAAGGCCTTTTACTGTATCATTAATTAAAGGCTAACTTTATTTTTTTGAGAGAGAGAGATTGCATGGAAGCGGGAAAGGGCAAAGGGCAGCATGGAGACCAAGGCGGGGCTCAATCTCACAACAGCAAAATCCGGACCTGAGCTGAAATCAAGAGTCTGACACCTAACCGACTGAGCCACCCAGGCACCGCTAAAAGGCTAACTTTAAGTGTTTAGCTGACATAAGGCATCAGTGAATACTTTCAAATGCTATACAATTAGTTAATGAATCAGTTAAAATGATCCATGAAATTACTCTCTTTTAAGGTAATCACACTGACCTATTTATTTATCCTTTATAGAAATATCTTTATACTAAGACTATCTTGGAATGATGACAAAAATAAATGGAAAAATGCCTTCCATTTTGCCTACAGAGAGGGAACACACTATTCAAAATAAATCAAATAAATAAGACTACACTTTTTTAAAATGCATATTTACCAGTAGAGGTCACTATCATACCAAATCACTGGGGTTGTTGAGCTTTCATCAGAAATTAGAGGACCAGGCTGAATTTGTAATAAAAATCAAAATGCCAATACATAAAATGTGATTATACAGACATATGCTGCTGTACATATATTCAAAGATAAATGTATATAACTCATCATTTTATGCTCTTTTTTATTTTACTCTTTTTTTTTATTCAAGTATAATGAACATAGAGTGTTATATTAGTTTCAGGTGTACAATACAGTGATTCAAAAATTCTATATGCTTCTCAGTACTCATCAAATAAGTGAACTCTTTTTAAATTTTTTTTTAAACGTTTATTTATTTTTGAGACAGAGAGAGACAGAGCATGAACAGGGGAGGGTCAGAGAGAGGGAGACACAGAATCTGAAACAGGCTCCAGGCTCTGAGCTGTCAGCACAGAGCCTGACACGGGGCTCGAACTCATGGACCGTGAGATCATGACCCGAGCTAAAGTCGGTGGCTCAAACAACTGAGCCACCCAGGCGCCCCATGAACTCTTAAAAAAAAAAAAAAAAAAAAAAAAAAAAAAAAAAAAAAAAAAAAAAACTTTATTTTGAGAGAGAGAGGGATAGAGAGAATCCCAAGCAGGCCATGCACTGTCAGCACAGAGCCCAATGCGGGCTCGCACTCACCAGCTGTGAGATCAAGACCTGAGCCAAAATCAAGGGCTGGACACTTAACTGACTCAGCGACCCACACGCCCCAAGATAAATGAACTCTTAACCCCCTTTATCTATTTCACCCACCTCCCCTCTGGCAACCACCAGTTTGTTTTCTGTATTAAAAAGTCTATTTTCTGGTTTGTCTCTTTGTTTGTTTCTTAAATTCCACATATGGTCATTATATCATTTATGTCATTTTCATATCATTTATATCATATCATTTCATCATTTTATACTGTTAATATAAAGTATCATACCTATGGATATATGTAAATACATTAAATGTATGTCTATATTTGCATATATAGCAATTCATTATGCAATCTGAAAAGTAAAAGAATCAAATATTTACATGTGTTTTATCTAGAAGCTTTCTAAAGCATTCTTTATAAAAAGCAGCAAAGAGGCACCTGGGTGGCTCAGTCAGTTGGTTAAATGTCCAACTTCAGCTCAGGTCATGATCTCGCAGTTCGTGAGTTTGAGTCCCACGTTGGGCTCTGTACCGAAGGCTTGGAGCCCAGGGCCTGCTTCAGATTCTGTGTGTGTCTCTCTCTCTGTCCCTCCCCTACTTGTGCTCTGTCTCTCTCTCTCTCTTTCTCTCTCAAAAATAAACATTAAAAAAATTTTAAAAAGCAACAAAAATGTCATAGCATCATAAAACCAAAATTATATTAATGCTCTTCCTAAGAATAAGAAACTTCATAACTGATCCAGGCAGTAGATACCAGCACTTATTAAAAGGGAAACACACATACTCACCAAGACATGGGCTTATTATCACACATTCAGAAAGGACCCAAAAGTTACTAAAACAATGTCAAATATGCCAGAAAATATAACGGCGCACAGAGGGGCTTAGGAAAAGAATACACATGGTAATAGGATATAAACTTGTCATGACCAGCAATGCCAAGAGGGAAGTGAAGGTCAGTTTTATATTTGTGAACCAAAAACTCCAGGTAGCTGAAAAATCTCAGGTAGAGAGAGATACCATGGTTTATCTACTTTGACTACGCACTCCAGGCCCAAGTTAGCAATAAACGTTTAAGTCAGTTGTACCTTCTGAATCAGATGAATTCCCCAACTGCCCCTAAGTTACATCCGACCCTTTGCGAATTCCTCGAATTGTTTTAATGAGAGAAAAGGTCTTTCATTGTATCACACTGTTAAAAGTAATAGTCTAGAACTAATCAGTTTTGATATACATATAATCACTTAACCAACTAAACTTTAAGTCACCATGGTCAAAGGTGTCTCCATCTTGATGAGGGAAGACATAAGAGGATAGGAAACGTGAGAGAGCATGAGGGGCAGAAGAGAATGAAAGACAGGTCTTCAGACCTACCAGGGGTCAGTCGTAACAGGGTTTGAACAGAACCAGGCTGTGCACTGAAGTACTCTGTTCTTGAAGACAGCTGTAAACTCGGGCAATTCTGCTTTACATGATCTACAGAGATTTTCCGTTTCCGATTTTTTTATTGCATTTATTACAAAAAATTTTTATTATAAACATTTTCTTCCAATTTTAATGAACTTTTTGAAAAATACAAAAAAGTTGAAAATAAAATGAATATCCTACTCTGGATTCCACAATTCATAATGTTTGCCACATTTGTTTTATCTACATATGTATGTGTGAATATATTTACTTGTTTAAATGTATTAAATTTAGATACAGTTACTTATTTATCTTTGGTTGAACCATTTTAAAGGAAGGTACAGACATTCTAATACCTCATCCTTAAATACACCAGGATGAATCTTACAAAAATAAAAAGTTTCCTGCTAACCCAGTATCTTCCTAATTCCAGAGAAAAGTAACGATTATTCCCCCTATCAACATCTACAATCCAATCCACATTCAGATTTCCAATTTTTCTCAAAAACTTTCTTTTGATAGTTGTTTTCATCAAAATAACCAAAATTCATGCATTGCATTTGGCTATCACGTCCAAGATAGTACTTCCCTCCATTTTGTTCAATGACACTGACTTTTTGAAGAGACCAGGCCAGTTATCTTACAGAATGTTCTATAGTTTAGATTTGCACAGAGGTTATCTTCAAAGCACTCATGGTCAGTGAAGCTAATAGCACTTTTACTAATAACAATTTTACTTTTACTAATAGCAATACCATTCACTACATGAAATAATTCTCTAATAGGTTAACTGTAGTAAAAAATATCAAATATCAAATAGTAAAGTTTTAGTATCAAATAGTAAAGTTAGGACAATGTTCTATTTCCATGATCATATGAAGCTTTTATATATAACATCAACAATTAGGGATAAAATAATATTGAGATATTTGAGATAAGTTATTTAAGGGGGTGAAATAATTTGAAACAAATGAACAATGAAAACTGTGATAAATAACACTATACCTAAGAATTCCAGTCACTTTACCCTGCAGACTTGTATTCCTCAGAATAGCCTATCACTTAAGCAAACAACACCAGTTTTTTACTAAGGATGGAAAAGGGAATCTGAGAAAGAACATTTGGTAGTTTATTCTAAGTCCTTATCAAAATTCTTCAAAAAGCACAAATAAAATTGGGGCAATGATATCTCTAACCTCAATCTTATAAATATTTTCTATTATCCAAGTGATAATTAACCACAACAAAAAATTAATACAAATTTTTAAATTACAGAAAATATGACAAACACATGAGCTGCAATAGAGATCTGGTTTGATTCTAGCCTTTGGGTATATGTATTGGTGTGACAGAGATCGTAGGCTTCCTTCTGTTACTAGTTAAATCCCTGTGGCTGGTTACAAATCACAGCACACTTGAAGAGAAGTTTGTTCAGAAGCCTATCAAATTTCCAGTGAGCGTCCAATATTCAATGAAAAATATAACTGCAATATAAACTTGTGGGCCTTAAATGAGTCAGTCCACAAAAATATTGTACATAGGTCTATACTAATTTTGACACCATTCACTATATTGGGAATTCTCCTATAGGTCAACTGTAGGGGGAAAAAAACACTGGAACTTTGTCATCAAAGAGTAAAGTATTTTCAGGAATAAAATTATTGGTTGGTGGGGTGGGGAAAAGCATCCCATAGCTTCTATGTCTTAAACAGGTCACAAAATAACTATTTAGCCAGTATTATATATACAGTTAGCCTTTAAATGATGGGGGGGTTAGGAGTGCCAATACCCCACATAATAAAAAATTCACATATAACTTTGGACTCCCCCAAAACTTAATAGACTACTCTTGACCAGAAGCCTCACTCGTAACATATACAATCAATTAACACACATTTTGTATGTTATATGTATTATATACTGTATTCATTTTTATGTTTATTTATTTCTCTTGAATGTGATCATGAGTGGGAGAAGGGCAGAGAGAGAGGGAGGGAGAGAGAGATCCCAAGCAGGCTCCACACTCAGTGTAGAGCCTGATGCAGGGCTCAATCCCACAACCCTGGAATCGTGACCTGAGCCAAAATCAAGAGTGGGATGCTCAACCAACGAAGCCACCCAGGCACCCCTTTATACTGTATTCTTACAATAAAATAAGCTAGAGAAAAGAAAATGTTACTAAGGAAATCATAAGGAAGAGAAAATACATTTATAGTAGTGTACTGTATTTATTGAAAAAAATCCATGTATAAGTGGACCCACACAGTTCCAATCATGTTGTTCAAGGGCCAGCTGGACTTTTGATAAAGACAGAGGAGAAGTTACCTTACCTTGTTAAAGTATCTGATGATTTTTCTAATTCTTCACACTCCATGTGAAACACACTAGAAAAAGAATCCTGAAAACAGAGGACAACATGGACTGAGAAATAAGTTTGACAATGTAATGAAATCTATCTAGATACACACATGTAAGTGTGTGCAACTGAGGAAAGATGACAATACTTGTGACATTTTTCAAGTTAGACTAAACTGACACAAGTACTCCGTTCCTGACAGCCTCAAGTTGCCTTCCCATGTTCTTACCAGTTTCTGATATTCACTTGCAAAACGCTCATTTGCGTACTACTTGTTTTTTGTTTTTCTACTAGGTGTTAATGAATATGGTAGCTTCAAATTTTCTCCATAGTTATTCAAAATCCACGTTGTAGCTTTTATGCATATATTGATTGCTGTTGATAGGTCTTTTTAAAAGACATATTTTATGAGATCATTAAAATCATTGTGAAGATTAGCAACACAGAGAAATACTTTGGAAGTTACATTAAAAAACAGAATACATATTCATACCCATGCTACATTTGCAACTGAATAAAGAATTGGAGGGAAACACACAAATAAAACAATGATATTAGTTTAATTTGGGGAGAGAAGAACTGAATCCTTTCTTCCCTACATTTGGATTTTTGCTCATGTTGAAATCTTTTTAACAAAAAGTTATTGTATAAATGGACATCAAGCCACTTGATTCCCAAACTCAACAGATTAAGTTGGTTTAAAAAGTGAACAAAATACATTATTGTTCACATTGCTGAGCTATACTGTAAAGCACCAATGATCCAAGTCAGTTGCTGCCATGGCAGATGTTAACCGGTAGGCGCATGAGCTGAATGTTAATTAAAGTGATATTTAAGTTGTCTAAAAAAGCAGCGTTTTACGTATAACTTTCAAAAATTAAATGCTAAAGAACAGGTCACGGAGCAAAAATTGTAAATTGACTTACTGCATTAATGAGTTCTGACCTGAACTTTAAAAGGATAGCTACTTACAATCATCTCCGTATTAAGGACTTTGTAACCGACTGAAACTATGAAATAGTATCTAAGAGAATGCTGACTACCTTACCACAGTAAATTCTCATTTGATATCCAGTTAATGAGACTTAGACACCCATACACCACAAAATGATTCAGAAAATGTTGAGTCATATAGTACAGTCTTACTATCTAAAACAATTTTTGAAATTTTAATATAAATATTATATATCTTTTATTATTCTACTTCCCCAAAACCCCATCAATTCAGATATCATATATGGATTACAGCAGACTACACAAGTGGTGACCCCCACTCTCTTTCCTAACCCACCAATGAAGAGCCTATTCTCAGGGTCTAAAGGAAAAATAAAATAAATGACATAAAAAGATATATCCCAGAAGTAGTGGTTCATAGGTAAAAAGGGAAAGAAACTGCACAGAAGAAAACTGCTTTAGGCTAGGAGCTCTGATTCTAACCATGAATTCAACTGGCCTGTCTAGAAGCAACCAGCACTCGGTGAGAATACTCCATCTTTCCACACACATCTGTTTCTTTACATTATACATCAATGGATTGAAATATGCCAATTAGAACAGTTTAGCGGTTTTCCATTGCTGGTAAAGGATTTAGGACTAACAAGTACCTTTAATAATATTGCCTCTATTGGGCCATGCCCTTTGGTTTCTAGCCGATTTCTGATAAAAAGAAAATTTTATTCCCAACCCACTCAGAATGGGGGTCTACTTGTTCATCGCAACCAGGGCACCACTATTCCTGACCACAAAAGGTCTGCACACCATAATGACAATGTATTTCTCCATCAAGGTAGTGTAGTCATTGACAAAAGCAGCACACGGATATTCCCATGGTAACCACTTAGTGGAGGGACACAAAGGTGAAATGGTGCATGGAAGGCATCCTCTCACCTCACCTCTACCCCTGTTCAACCAGAACAGCTCATACTCTGATTGGCTTTGCATAAACAATAAACAGTTAGGTTTTAGCGAGAGATTTAAGGCTAACATGAGGTTTAAAAGCTGTGCTTTAAGGAACATAGGTTTCTGTCTTTCTAAAAATAAAGAAGTCATACTCTGTACTCACGGAGCAATCTTCATCCACTATGAAAATGGTGCATTTCTGCACCTGCATGAAAGAGATAATAGTGGCAGCTATTTTCTTTAGAATTACTTCTAATGATTGCTGTTCTTCAAAAATTAAGCTAGCAAGGTCAAGCAGCACCTAGACAAGAAAATTTAGTTTATTATTTAGTAATTGTTTGTAATTATTAAAGCAAAACAATGATTTATACAATTTATAAGTTGTTTATTTATAGTCTAACAAGTTGCAACCAAGTTTGCATTCAAGTATTAAATATGTAAGTCTCTATTTACTACCAGAGCTTCCATACGGATTGTTAGTACAGTTAGTATAGTGATTACAATCACAGACTCTGAAACAGGAGTCATCAGTTTTTAATCCTGCTTTCCCTCCCTGTGAGTTTTGTGATGTAGGGCCAGTTCCTTAAAAATGGGGATAACAGTAATAATAATATCAAATCATAGGATTGTAAGCAGTAAATAAGTGAACATTTCTAAAGCATTTTGAATACTATCTGATACATAAAACACACTGTCATTGCTGTTGTTCCAAACTTCTGAGATCAACATTTATCAGCATTTTCACATAGCACAGTTAATACTGTCCAAAACAGACAAAATTTGAAGAGCTCCTTTTATGTTTTTTCCTGGAAATTTCTCTTTCCTTTGAATTCCATAGAATGTCTTCTAATCTCATGGAATATCTGTGTATAGAGGAGGAAGAAAGGGTGTCAAAGAAAATTTGAGGAGATGCTATGCTAGCTGAGCCCTGAGAGATGAGCAGGCATCATTTGGGTGAAGTGGGAAAGGGAAATATTTCAGTCAAAAGCAACTAAATTGAGAGAGGGTAGCACACACTACAAGTCTTAATCAAGTTTTAAGAGAGGCTATGGAGTGTGAGGAGGAGAGCTGGGGAGATGAGATTGCAGATTCAAGTGGAGAAGGAATCTCAAAAGCCCTGTATGTTTTTGGAAGCAGTTTGGACTATGATGGACTGCAGGAAGAAAGTAACAGACTTGTATCCGTGTTTGTAAAAATGGGGACTAGATTAATGGGTGGCAAGAACAGAGCAGGGAGACCAGGTAGGAAGATACTGTAGGCGAAGGCAATGGAAGATCCAATACTTTATTAACACAAGATCTAAAAAGAGAAAATATAGGGTGGGAGAGAGGAATTATCAAAGAAGTAATGAAAAAGAATTACATAGAAAGGAAGGGTTTAAGCCTCCAGATGGAAAGGGATGACCAGGTACCAGTATGACAAATGAAAAAGAGTCATATTATAAAATTAACTTGTAAAAAGAAGATATAGAGAAATGATATGAAAAGCTTAGACAAAAAACAAAACAAAACACCTACACAGAGCCAAGGATCAGTACAACAGGGACGCTAGTTAGAAGACAAAAGCACTACCCCTAAATTCTGAGAAAGTGATTTTTCAGTTTATAATTTTATACCCAGCCAAACTGGTAGGATGATATAATAGGCATTTTCGAACATGCCAGGACTCAGAAAACTTACCCGATCAATACTGTTTCTCAAGAAATTAATTGAGAATATGTTGCAATAAAACAAGGGCATAAACTGAGAAAGAAGGAGTTACGGATCCAGTGGACAACCAGTGGAGCCCTTCTGAGAAAGCAGTGAAGGAAAATTCTATGATGACACCTATACAGCAGGCAGGGGAGATATAGTTCAGCTTGGAAGAGAAATGGTGGAAAACCTCAACTCTGAGATCTCCAAGGAAAAGAATTCAACAGTATGCCTAAATAATGGGGAGTATGGGGGAAAAACTAACAACATGAGGGCTACTCTATACTCAGGGGAAAAGTTCAAGGGGAAAAAAAGGAATGGAATTCAGAAACATCATGAAAAACTGAAAGTTGTGTAACAAATGTAATATGAACATTTACATAGTCACGGTACTTATAAACACTTTATTTTAAATCACAACTTGAGAATTAAACTAAAGCTTACTAAAAGTTAACCATGGTTGTAGAACAACATATATGTTATCAATGTGGGCAACAGAAAAAGGTCTGATGAGAAAAGCAGAGGCAAGTCATGGCAGTGGGGAAGGAAAGATGAGGGATGCTAAGATCCTCATTTTACGAAGCATAGAATCAACAGATGATGTCTCTATTTGATAGGGCAAGAACTAAAAGCCGTATCTAACATTATGAATGCAACCCATCCAGTAACTTAAAACAGATGTAATGATACTAGTGGAACAGGATAATGGCAAGTATAGAGTGATGTAAATCAAATAAATCCACCTCTTTTAAGTTAATGAATATTTTCTAACAGTGATAAAGCAACAGAGCATGGAATACAGGAAATGGAAAAAAATTATTAGAAGATACAGCTAAAATATTAAGTGGATTTTTAATCATACACATATTTTACCTGGATAAAAATTTAACAATTTTTTAAAAAAAGAATTCCTATACGCTCTCTTTAGTAATCAGACTTGCCTGATTTCTCTTGTTCTCCAGGAGTGAAGTCTCATAGAGTTGAGCATTATGAAGAACAATACCACAAAATGCCAAATAGGCAGCAAAGTCCTAGAAAACAGGGGAGACAACAGCCAAATTAAGAACTGTCTACAAAACTGTCTTGTTATATTGTCTGAAACACAGAAGGCATCCCAAAGTATTTATAGCTGAAATAAATATTAGAAAGCCCAAAGGGTCCATGTTAATTCTGCATAGAATTAGGAACTGATGCAGAGCAAGTGTTAGCTAACTGGTACAGTAAGCAGATGACCAGTATTAACACCATCTCCCAAAGTCATACACTAGTTACAAATTACCAAGGAGAAAACGGGAGGGAGTAGGACACAGATCTCTTTATGCCATTTGAAACTGAAATTCACCCTATGCAAAATTTGGTGTTGTCTCTGAATGATATTAAGAGCTGGATCTGTGCTGAGACTATATAAATAGCCTGTAACTTATTACTGGGGCTAATGAAAGCTAACATACTTATTGGGAGAATACTGGCAGCAACAGTCCCATATGTTGTATAAAATATTAGCTTCAGTATGTTTTTTAACACGGATCATCATCCACAATACACTATTTTATAGTGGTATGCTCACAATTATATTAATTATTGACTGAAACAAGTCTGTCCATGGCATACTTTATTTACAATTATACTTATTTTGCCCAGAGATGATACAGCCTACGAATGCAACTCTTTCAAGAAGGGATTACCTTAATGCGAAAATGATGAAATATAAATATAAAGCCATTCTAGAACCATGTTCCCCACCAAATATTCTCAGGTGTCATTAACAGAATAGGAGACTAGATGTCTATTACACTGATTTTAAAAGGTACTTGCTATGTTCTGAAGAAATTAAAACATGGGGACCAACATAAGTGCCAGTACGGCCTACACCATGGAGACAAAAATAACTCTGTCTTGTTTGAATGTCTTCCAAACGTTCCTACTAATTTTCAGGGGAGGGACATAAATAGCGACAGTCTTGAATAAGAAGAATTCAGTAGGCTCCACGATATACATATAATTACATATTCAGGAAGAGAAATAATAAAACCTACTGACAGAATGAAGTTATAAACAGGTTTAGGGGCTTCCGTCCTTAAACGGGAAGCATGTCGATGTGGTGCATGGAATGTATTCCTTCAGAGTTGGATGGGAAGAGTAATAAAATAATGCTGACTGCCGCTCTTTCTGAAGCTAAATTCACATCATCCAGCCTGAATTCACACCTTGGCGCCCCACCGTCTGTGTGCAAAGCTTATAAAACATTCTGAAATTTGCTTCCCCAGGAGGCAATTCCAATTTTTAACTGACCTGGAGTTCTGAACTTGGAGCTTCAGGGATTTTTACTCAGCGTTGAATTTATTTATAGCAGTGATGAAAGGTAAATGAGATAGTTAAAATACCATGTCACCCTCTGTATGGCCCCAACATGCACACAGCCCTTGGGGGGCAGGGGACTTGGTGACACAGTGAGGAGGTAGTTGGGGGTTTCTGAGGACTTACTACCCCTAGGACCTCAAAGTCAGCACTGTAGTTAGCCGTAGGAAAGAGACACTTTTGAACATTTCAGATCATTTTAAACCGTGATTTTTTTGTGATCAACAATTTCAGCAATAGCTAAGTCTATATACACTAAAAAGAGAAAACATCTTCCTATACTGACATCACAGCAGACATAAGTTTTGGTACCTTTTCATCTTTTTCAGTGAATGTCCCACCATTTCCCGATCTCTTGTTGATGGCCTGGGCTACACCAACAACCTGGTATAAGGACAAAAAAGTGGCAATTTCACTGACTGAAATTACTGGTATAAATTCACCGAAATGTGTTTATGGTGGGATTCTATGTGTGCTTTTTTTTTTTTTTTAACGTTTATTTATTTTTGAGACAGAGAGAGACAGAGCATGAACAGGGGAGGGGCAGAGAGAGAGGGAGACACAGAATCTGAAACAGGCTCCAGGCTTTGAGCTGTCAGCACAGAGCCCGACGCGGAGCTCGAACTCACGGACTGTGAGATCATGACCTGAGCCGAAGTCGGACGCTTGACCGACCAAGCCACCCAAGCGCCCCTACGTGTGCTTTAAAATAGCAATAAACTTTGAAACCAAAACAAAACCCCTCAGCTTTGAACTAGTTCTGTATCATTTGCTGCATCCTTTTTTTTTAATTTATATATTTTAAATGTTTATTTATTTATTTTGAGAGAGAGAGAGGGAAAGAAGAGAGAACGCAAGCCGGGAGAGTGGCACAGAGAAAGGGAGAGAGAATCCCAAGCAGGCTCCATGCTCAGCGTGAGTGAGCCGATGTGGGGCTCAATTCCACAATAATGAGATCATGACCTGAGCCGAAGTCAAGAGTCAGAGACTTAACTGACAGAGTTACCCAGGTGCCCCTGTCTTTTCTAATAAGAATTCAAATGTTGTCAGCTTTTTGGGTCCCACCATATTTGATTCTGTGACTTCACTCTGCATTGTGGGAAATATTGTTGGCCATCACATTTTAAGTGAATATTTTTCAAGATTTTTGGATGAAAAATAAACTGTAAATTTCTGTCACATCCAAATTAAATGTGTGATAAAATGAACATGTTATATTAGCTTTAAATATAATATTTCAAATGGTTTAGTTAAACACAGTCTTTTACTAAAAATGATACAGGATCCAGTGGCCAATTAGGGTGAAAAATAATTTCTAATGTAGGGGTGTAGTCCAACTTCCTTTGAAACTTCTGACCTTAAAAATTGTTTTACCCTCAATAGGCTTATTTTTGGGAAAAGAGGTTTTCTTGAAAACCCAACACAGGAATTAACAGGCTGAGTCTTACTTCCAATGAATCAAAGGTAAACTGTATCTTAAGAAGACTGAGCTCAAACTCTGGGAATATGTCTTAAGTTTCCATAAAAGGTGTAGCAACCTTCTCTTCCTTCTGCTTGAAAGTGTATTTTACTTACCTGTTTAGTTCCAAATTCAGTCTGAATAATTGCTTTAGTCTTTTAAAGACCTTCAAAACTTACCTTTTGTTTTTTTCCTCCTTCCTCTTATGAATTGTACTTTCTCCTTCCTTGTGTGATTTAATATCAGTGGAACAGCTATTATCCCCTAAATGGTTATACTTTAGGAATATAAAGCCCTTGGTTTTGTGTGTGTGGCTCACCCTTTTTTCCTCAGCTCCTTCTGGTCCCTTAGCTCTAAAAAACGATATAAAACTCTTGGCTAGGAGAGCAGAACAAGGAAGGGGAAATGCATTTTTATTTGATGTAGTTTTCCGATCTTCTCAACACCCTCCCTCCATGACCCATGACAGAGTAAAGGGATGTTAACAAAAAAAAAAAAAAAAAAAAAAAAAAAAAGCAGAATTCTCCAATTGTCCTGTACCTTTTTGTTGTCCTTAGTTCAACTCTCCCTTTTTTTGTGTGTACCCTTTAGCTCTTGAAAATGGCTAACAGATGTTCAGATGCTCCAATCTCAATGACTAAATGCATAAAAAACTTATGTCTATGGTCAAAAATGTCTGGATTGCAGATTAGCATGTTCACCTGAGTGTAACTGACAGGAGCCACTTGAGGGTCACTGGGGTCTAATACACAGTGCGATCAGTACAGCCTGGTTATTTCAAATACTGAGGTGCCTACTCTGTACTGAGGAGAGACAACAGTGGGAGAAAGACTACTCTGAAGGAGCTCTGGGTCAAGAACGGGTGATGCACAAACATACACTTAAAGCACATAGGACGGTGTGATCAGTTCAATGATACAGATGCCCACAGACTGCTATGAGTACAGAAGGGGGCACATAATATGGGTAAAGAGGCAGTTTCTCAGACATGATAACATCTGAGTTTTCATTTGTCTTTAGTAAATGGCTTTATAAAAGAAAGACTTAAATTTTAAATCTTCATTTTAAGGAAGGGAAATTTACAAACAGATACAAAGAGTCTTAGGCAAACCTTCTCAGATGATTACACAGTATAAAAAAGGATGTAGTAATGCACTACATGCATGTGGAGCTGTGTGAGGCAATGTACTCAAGCTAGAAAGTTCCCACTCATTCAAAAATAGAAAGACACAAAAAGCTAGTTGTTTATTAAATGGTCACCAAACTGTATTAACGTTTTAGTCGATCATGATGTCACCATAAATTGACAGTGAGAGAACAGTTAATTCCCTAGTCTTAAAAGAGGCAAATCAGTGGCATAATGTATTTTCTGAAATCACGACCAGTAAAACTGATAACATTGGTCAGTTTAGATCACTAGAGTCTCTTGAGAATGAGAACAAAGCCGGTGTGGGCTAATGAGCTCACTATGGTCCAAGGCTGCAGGCTACAGGTAACCCTCAACCTGGTCAGTGATCTGCAGACTGACCTGGGGTGGTAGGCGAGAGCTGGGAGGGGCAGGGGGTAAATACTTTCGAATTGGGTCAGTGAGCATCAACCTCTACCAGAGAAGCAGGATCAAAGCATGGCCTGTTCCCAGTGTGTCTGCGGCAACTTCATTTAAGTAGAAGAGAACTTCAAACAAGGCTTCTTCAGTGCACTTGGAGATGATCCCTTCAGCTCTTCCTGTATTAAAATTTGTATGCCAATTTCAACCTCAGTTTCAATCCGCACATTTGATACTCAGAACTGTTTATATGATAAACATTTTTCTAACCATGGGCTGAAAAGTTTTCTCGGTAGTTAAAACAACAGTGTCCTTGAAACCATACTATCAGTCATTATTCACAATTTTCAACCAACACAAGACTGTTCACACGGTTCAATAACTATTTTCCATGCTGGAATTTCTATCAGATTCACTTTTCAAATCTGTCTATTCCTCCTCCTCCTCCTTCTCTTATAAATACTAATACCTGCTGTCCTTCATCTCTTTGCCTGAGAGTTCACCTTTAGCAAGGGCTGTTTTCCACAGGAGTCCCACCTTCCCTGAGTCATGAAGCATCTATGCCCAGTAACTTCCTGTTTGTCTTGGCACTGCCTTGGGAGTGTGAATGTGAACTCCATACCTGTGTAGAGCACAGGCTCATGTTCTCATGGTTCACAGGTGCCTCTTCTTTCTCTCACAGCAGCAGGCAGGAGACAAGCTTCCTTGAGGCTTCTCCTGTCTGCTGGTGGAATTTGCCAGGCCCATTTTCATGAATGAAACCATCACTCATCTAGGCTTCCCCTCCCTGCCCTTCCATGCTATTCCTGCAGAGTGTACGCATTCCATAGACTGCGGATGCTACCCCTGGACATTCGTCACTATCCTGAATCTCAGATCCTCGTGAGCCCATCTGGTCAGGACTCCATGCTCACGTTTCTTATCTTGGGTTCCCCTCTGTGTCTGACACCTGTGGGTTTTCCCTTTCTTGAGTGCATCTGTAATTTGTAAACTTGTTTTTGGTAAAATTTTATCTTCTACTTGTTTGCAGAATTGTGGAGGGGTATTCTTCTGCATCTGTACAGTCTGACCAACAGACCAGAAGTCTTGTTTATAGGCTTTAAAACCTACTTTGTATTCCTTCAACACCAGATCTTTACTATATTGAATTCCCCTGACCCACAATTTTTTCCCCTTCTAATATTAGACAAGATATTTACTTTTAGGCAATGTCATGGAATGAGGATTTCCAATGATGAATTTTTCAACCTTTCTGGTAACCAATTACTTCTCTTACTAATAATTTTACAGATTCAGATATTAAGGTTAATTTAAGAGACAATTAATTAAATATAACTTGTATTAAAAACACAGGCATGTTCTTCAAAGAGTTGTTAGACCAAGAACATATATCTAATACATACATGTGCCTCCATCCCCAGATGGATGACATTTTAAAAACAGCACTGATTAAAAAAAAAAAAAAAAAAAAAAAAAAACAGGTAAAAATAGGAGAAAAAGCATAGCATTTGTCCAAGATCACATAATTCAGTAAAAGACCAAAAAGAGTTTAATTCTCTGAATTTCAAGGATCCTAAGCAAAACTAGCACCTTCTGCCCTCCTTGTGTTGATTTCCTTCTTCGGTCATCTACTGCCCCTTTAAACAAATTAGCTCATTGTCTTCAAGCCAAGTAACTGCTAACCATAGGCTTTTTAAATGTCAGTTTCGAACGATCGCCTTTATGGCAAGTGTGTGTCAGACCTCATATCTGAGAGGCAAAGCCCCTTAAAAGTATTAGTTTCCACATCAGAAACCCCAATCACTCTGCCTACCTGCTCGCTACCTGGATCCTCAAATGGCAGTACTCTATGCTATTTTTTTTTTAAGCACAAAGAAACTTCTGTTTTCTATTTTACTGGCACTTTGCACAGCATAAATGGATATTATGTCCTCACAGGGTCAAGTGTTCTTTTAGGAATGCAAAGGGCAAGACTTGACTCTCACTGAGTGAACAGTGTGGAATGTGACAGCTGGTCAATTCAGGGGCAACTGATCATTGCCACAGTGAGCAATTTCTTCTTCAATTAGCAGCTGCCCCAGACACTTACTGAGGCCATACATCAATCTCAATACACTTCCTTATTCTCAATTCCAGGGGACACTCAGGATGGAAGCTAAAAATGCAAGGGAAGAAAGGAACAGACTCTACAATTTTTAGCTATCCTTCTCTCCCATCCATGGAATGCCACTATCATAATGACAGGGCCCCTAGACCAGGTATAACCTGAGCCAAAACCTTATTTCACCAAGAAAATGCGAATTTAATACATACAGGAGCCAGTGGAGGAGTCTCCCCAGTGTTCTTTTCAAAAATTTACTTGACTCAGTCATTCATCCAACAAAAAATATTTTTATTCAAAAAATAATCTCTGAGTCTCTCATATATCAGTGATTGTTCTGGGCAGTGAAGACCCAGCAGAGCACAAGACAGATAGAAACCCATGTCCTCATGGAGGTGACATTCTACTTAGAGCATTAGGCTTGGAAGAGAATCTCACCCATATACCACCTTCTCCTTCTGTTTTACAAGTAAACAAACTGAAAGTGACAGAGTTGGTATGACCAATCCGGGCTTTCTCACCTCTCTTCCAAATCCTAGACAATCATCAAATTATGGCCATAGTCCATGTGGTAGGCAAAATAATGTCCCCCAAAGATGTTCTCCTTCTAATCCCCAGAACCTGTGATTATGTTACCTTAAATGGCAAACAGGAACTTTGCAGATGCAATTAACTTAAGGATCTAGAGATAGAGAGATTATCCTGACTCATCTGGGTGGGTCCTCCAACTGTAATCACAAGCATCCTTATGAGGGAAAGCAGGAGGCAGAAGAGTTGGAATCAGAGATTTGAAGATGCTTGGCTTCAGGTTTTGAAGACAGAAGAAAGGACCACAGGCCAAGGGATGTAAGCAGCTTGTAGAAGCTGGAAAAGGCAAGAGAACAGATTCTTCCCCTAGAGACTCCACACAGGAACACAATACTCTGACACCTTGATGTTAGCCCAGTGAGACCTGTTTTAGACTCAGACATCCAAAACTGTATGATAATACACTTGTGTGTTGTTTTAAGCCACTAAATTTCTGGTAGTTTTTTTTACAGAGGCAATAAGAAACTAACACATTCCATTAGAATCATTCTCCATTCCTTTTTCACTTTCCCTCACTCCATACTGTATCTTGTGCTTCACCATTTAAATCCTCACTCTCTTTGAGAGCCCTGACATATCATTGCTAATTGTTTTTCTGCCTTTAGTCGACCTTTGACACTCATGCCAAATTTATCTTCTTGGGACACTGCTCTGCACATACAAATCACCTTTTTACTCAAAACATTGTAATGTTCCATCCATCTAAAGGATGAAAACTGACGATGGATTCCACACCCTCAGCTTCAAACAAGATCACTTAAATGGGTCTTTGAATTAGAATGCTATGATGACCTTTGTTCACATCATTCCTTGAAATATTACCTTCCCCTTTCTCTACTGAGGCAGAGTCTACAGAAAGCTTCCCTTGAAACCCTTCTGAAATTCTGTGTGGCAGCTGGGTATGCCATACATTTCACAATGAGGTATTCTCATTTTTAACCTCGTTTTCTCTCCTCTCATCCCGGCTCTCCAACTAGATTGTTTTCTAAGGACATGATTTATATCTATGCCTTATTGTAGCATCGGTACTTTGCTTTGTCCCGAATGCACTCAATGCTTGATGGAGATTTGCTGTTGACGATAATGGGAAAGTGTCAGAGGGATCAAATACTTGTTAGGGTGATGTACTTACTCAACAATTCACATTTGAATAATAGTTAATTATATCTGCCCATTTTCTTTCTCTGCCTTTTGCTTGATATTAAGTGATCTCTCCACATCTGAGAACTGATGTGGCAGTAAGAAGTTTATGCTGTTAATAATCCTTTAGTTATGGAGCTGGAACTTAGGGCCTAGAAGGACTTCGGGAGAGTGGCAAAGAAAAGCTTAAGATTGTTCATTTTAACACTTAATTTTAAAAATACAGAAAATCACAGAGAATAAGATAATAAACATCCATATCTCTGTCACCTAGAACAGTGGCAGTGTGGGGCTTGTTAAACACAGCTTGCTGGGCCCCACTCTACAGGTTCAGATTAGCAGATCTGGGTTGGGGCTCGAGAATCTGTATTTCTCAGAGCTCTCAGGTGATGCCACATGCTGCTGGTCCAAAGATAAAAGACACTTTGAGAATCACTGATAAAGAAGAATATCTTTATCACTGATAAAGAATATTAACACGAGGTGTTAATATTTGAGGATGTTTCCTTTTTTGAATTAATCTAAGAAAATTAAATTGGACTTTCTCCTTCCAGGGCCATTCTTCTTTCTCCCATCTTTCCTTCCCAGAGTCAACCCCTAACATTGCATTCCTAAGAAATATATGAATCTATAACAAGACCTAGTACTTTCATCTTTCAAAAAGGTTACTCAAATAAAATAATAAGAAATGCATAATTTTGCAACCTATTATTATATTCAATGTTGTTTTTCAATCAGTTCATATATAGATCTAGTTCATTCATTTTATATATAATGTTGTATTCCATACCAAATTTTATTCATCTAATCCCCAAATGATGGATGTTTGGGTTGTTTCCAATTTTTTGCTATTAGAATTCTAAAAAACATCTACGGTGAACATCTCTATATGGGTCTGCTTGTGCACATACCTAAGAGTTTCTTTGTTGAAATCTTCAGAGGGATTACAGAAGTTATACCTTTACGAGCAATGCTTAAGAATTTTTGTAAACCTTACATTCTAACCAGCCCCTAGTATTATCAGGCTTTTAAATTTTTGGCCATCTGACAGCTATACAAATGTGTTTCACTGTTGCTTTAATTTGCATCTTCCTGATTACTAGAGAGAATGAACAGCTTTAAAATTTTTATTATCTATTGGCTCTCCTGTGTTGCCTATGTGTAATTTTGTGAATTGTGACCATTCTGTTGTTGTTTGGCTTTTATTAATAAATTTGAGAACCAAGGTTTGATTTTTTTTAAATGACTAGCAAGACTGACTTTATTTGTTTGTGATCCATGTTATCCATTTATACGTATAAGCACCACTACACCTACCGTTTCTCTCAAGAATACGTTTATGGATCTTCCAGGGTTGCAGACAACACAAGTATGAATACAGGAGAAGTGGACGCTTTTACTTTATTCTCATGGCCTGAGAGGCTAGGAAGAGGCAGCCAGGTTGAAAAGAAACTTTGAGAAAGTTACAAGATATAAACAGCAATGCCCTTAGGATAACTGACATGAGAAATACATGATTAATGGCCAATATCTCTAATACAGTTAATAAATCTATCCCCAGCCAAAAAAATTCATAATCCTAAAAAGTCTGCTATTTGAAAAAGGGAGAAGGAAGGGCCTGCTATATGACAGGCACTTTGTATCTGTTAATTCATTTAACCTTTGCCACAACTCTTTCAGGTAGACACAATTATTCCCATTTTATCACAGAGGTAGCTGATGTTCGGAAAAGTTAAATAGGAGTCCAAGAATGTGCAGACCCAGATGCTCTGCAGGTGTGATCCCAAACCTAGTTCTTTCTACTACTCCTCCCAAAGGGAAAGCGAAACCTGCACTAATATAAAATACAGATTCTTAAGTACTATTCTTCAAAGGAATCGTGAAGACCAAGGATTTTGGAAATTTGCTGTCTGCAAATCCTATACATATGCTTATCTTGTTAATGTGTATTTTCACCAAAGGGAATGGAACAATTTCAAAGTTATAACTTTAAGAAACAAAGATCCAAAATGGCAGACAAATCGAAAGTTGTTTTGACTTCCATTATAAATCTTATGTCATATCTTTATATCTAAGAACCTCTTATGCAACATAAAAAGGTCCTGTATTTCAGGGATATATAATACACTCTCAAAAATAAGTAGATTCTTCAAGAAAAACCAGAATTAATCTATGGTAACAGAAATCAGCACAGTGTTGTCCATAGTTTGTGAGATATCTTAATTGGGGTGTTAGCTTCACAGATGTATACACATTTGTCAAACTCATCAAATTGTACACTAAGATCTGTGTACTTCACTGTATATAAAACTTAACTCAGTTTTCAAAAGTCTTAAAGTAATTTTTTTTAATTGTAGAGAGAAAGTATGAGCTGGGGACAGGGGCAGAGAGAGAGAGAGAGAGAGAGAGAGAGAGAGAATCTTAAGCAGGCTTCATGCTCAGTATGGAGCCTGAGCAAGGTTTGATCCCATGACCTTGGGATGACCTGAGCCAAAATCAAGAGTTGGACGCCCAACAGACTGAGCCACCCATGTGCCCCTTAAAAGTAAATTTATAATTGCTGATGGTATATGAAAGTGATGGTCCTTGAACCGAGTTCCCAGCTGTCTTGGTAATGGTGAAGCAGACAGAGGTTCTGACCACTTGCTCTGTGTTATTAGGCAGGATGGATGTTCCCCAGATAGGGCCAGAACAAATCCGGCCTCTGGGGGTCAGTAGCTGTCCTGCCCTAGGAACATCAAGTGGGAGTGGTGCCAACCCGAGACTGGGTTCCTTCCAGACAAGGGGATGCTGGGCATAATTCTTGATCCTAGTGTTTATTCTCATCCCTTTACACAAAAAATCCCTCTCCCCTGCCAAATACTAAACTCTCTGCCTTACTAGCTTTTAAGCAATGAGGTAAAAGTCTTAAATCTAGAACCACAGGAGCCTTTTGCCTTATTAGACCTTTCTGTCCCTTGGGATACAGAGACTTAATCCTGAGACAGAGCAGCACATGGCCATGCAGTCTCCTTACATGCCTTTAAAAATTGCCAGAGACACGAAAGTTACATGGCAGAGAAGAGCCTGCCGTCTTTCCCATGGCAGGGTATGTTCAGTGTTTACCGTTATTTAACTTTCCATTCCCCCATTTCTCTGGCCTGGCCACCCTTCATAAAGGGAGGAAACAGACATTTTTCTGAACCTTCACTAGGTGAAGAGCTCAGTGGTGGGCACTGTCACATTCCTTGTCTCACTAGGACCTTTAAAACCACCCTCTGTGTTTGTACTTCATGTTGAAACTTTACAGATGCATCACCTAAGGCACAGAGAGGTGAAGAAACTTGCTCAAAGAATCGCTGATCAGAAGCCAGCACTCAAGACTAAATCATTTTTGCTACAAATTCAGAGCTCTCTCTTTCAAACTCTCTCTCCCTAATTGGGAACAAGTCCAAAATAACAAAAAATACTATATATTTGATGTATATTATATAACTGTATTTTGTGTCAGAATAAATTTACCACTGTTTGTGCCCACCCTTATACATGATATTGCCAAAAATGCCTTCAGAGCCTGGGATCTATTTGATAACTAAGATTTATTTTCAGGGTGGTAATCTGCAATCTGCCAGCTGCTGGCCTGCACAGCACAGGCTTACCTCTGGATGGTGTTGTTGGATTTGGACTCTGTTAAACCAGGGTCAAGTCTGTTCCACCATTGCCTGCACTTGTAAGAGGTCCACGTCTTTACAGCCTGGTAAGATGCTGTACTAATAAACCTTCCTGATAATTACACAGTAAAGTGGTGTGCCCATAGTGTGCACTAAACACAAACAGAAGAGAAGTAACACAGCAAAAGTGGCAAAAAAAAAAAGCAAGTTTCATGCATCAAAACACAAAATAGGCTGGATCCCATTTATAAACTAGAGCTGGCATCAAAGATTTTGTGAGACCATCTCCTTTGTTAAAGCTGAACTGAGTATTCACATCCCTGCTCTCACCTGTACCGGTCCAGCTAACCAGCTCCCGGCCATGAGAAGCTAGATACCCGTATCATTTAGCTTAAGAGATCCAGATCCAGGGCAAAAAGAATGTATGTGCATATTTATGATCTTTATTTTTTTTTTTTACATTCAACAAATCCTTCACATAGAGAATATAGCCTGTTATGTCACCATAGCCAAAACATAATTTTATTTCTAGGTGTTTTTTCCTTCACATGGAAGATGAGCCTGCGAAGGTAATCATACATGAAAGTTCATATGCAGACATCTGTCTCACTAGCAAAACTCCTAATTGTAGGTGCTGCTGGCAAAAAAAGACATGCCTTCCCCCACACAGCTGTGCCAGATAATATACAAAGAAGTTAACAGTATTTGGAATCATTGTTTGCAACTCTGCCTTTTATTATTATATTATCCCAGTCTGTAATTTGCATTTTCAAAAACTAAAATAGGAAAAGAGCTGGGTGGTAGCTTTTCAGGTACAACAATTAATAAAGATGAAAGAAGGTAATTACTTCATGGTAAGAAAAATGCAGCCTTAGAATAAAGATGATGTGGGTCTATATCCCAGTTCTGCCACAGAGAAGACACGTAATATTGGGAAATTTCCTGTATTTGACCAAGTCCACCTTTCCTCATCTAAAATGGAGATGGTACATCAGGGAAATACAAATCAAAACCACAATGAGATACCACCTTACACCTGTCAGAATGGCTAACATTAACAACTCAGGCAACAACATATGTTGGCGAGGATGTGGAGAAAGAGGATCTCTTTTGCATTGTCGGTGGGAATGTAAGCTGGTGCAGCCACTCTGGAAAACAGTATGGAGGTTCCTCAAAAAACTAAAAATAGAACTACCCTACGACCCAGCAATTGCACTACTACGCATTTATCCAAGGGATACAGGTGTGCTGTTTCGAAGGGACACATGCACCCCCATGTTTATAGCAGCACCATCAACAATAGCCAAAGCATGGAAAGAGCCTAAATGTCGATCAATGGATGAATGGATAAAGATGATGTGGTATATATACACAATACAGTATTACTCAGCAATCAAAAAGAATGAAATCTTGCCATTTGCAACTATGCGGATGGAACTGGAGGGTATTAGGCAAGTGAAATTGGTTAGTCAGAGAAAGACAAAAATCATATGACTTCACTCATATGAGGACTTTAAGAGACAAAACAGATGAACATAAGGGAAGGGAAGCAAAAAGAATATAAAAACAGGGAGGGGGACAAAACAGAAGAGACTCAAAAATATGGAGAACAAACTGAGGGTTGCTGGAGGGGTTGTGGGAGGGGGGATGGGCTAAATGGGTAAGGGGCACTAAGGAATCTACTCCTGAAATCATTGTTGCATTATATGCTAACTAACTTGGACGTAAATTTTTAAAAATAAAAAAAATAAAATTAAAATAGAGATGGTAATATCAACAAAAAGTATTATTACTGAGCTCTTAAGAGTCAGCATGAAGCTCCCAGCCATAATGCCATTTAACACGTAGCCTTGATTAAATTTCTACTTGCCATCCTTTAACTTGTCAATCTGTTTTGGATACCATGCATCAAGCTGGCAGAGAAAAACTTCTACAAAAGAAGTTCTTAGGTAAACCAGATTACTGCATACCACAAACGCAGTTTAAACATCACCTCCTCTGTGAAGCCTGCTCTGGTGGAGCGTACAGTTTAGTGAGGAGAAACAGAAACACACCAGTAAGTTAATATGTAGTGTGTCAGATAGTGATTAAGTGCTTAAGTATTATGGAGAAAACAGAACAGGGATGGAAGTAATGGTTTAAATTCAATAAGGATGGACAAGGAAAGTCTCACTGAGATGTCATTTGAGTAAAAGCCCAAAGGAGATGAGAGAGTGAACCATGAGGACAACTAGGGGAGACACTTCCAGACAGAGGGAACAGTATGTGCAAAGGCTCTGGGGCTGCAGCTTACCTGATTACTGAGACACAGCAAGACTGCCATGAGCGTAGATAAAATCACTGCAGGAGTGCATGTAGTTAGAGCAGAGACTAGGGTCCAGGGCTGAGCTGAGCAGCAGCAGTGTGATAAGCAGGCACCAGCCAAGGGGGCAGAGAGGCAGTCAGAGGCAGGAGGAAAACTAGGGATTCTGAGGTCCTAGAAAGTAGGTGAAAACAATCTGTCCTGGAGGAATGACTGGTCACCCAGTCACATGTCACATGTTGCAGATAGGCACAGCCAGGTGAGGACTGAGGAACGATCCCTGGCTCCCTGTGGAAGTCACAGGACATTGCCAAGCACGGTTTTCACAGAGTGGGATGGCAAAGGCATGGATGGAGTATGTTCAGGAGAGAATGGGAGGAAATGGAAATGGCAACTGGTTGTGGGCAGCTCTTTCCAAGACCTGCTCTGATACTGATCAGAGGAATGAGGTGGTCTCTGAAAGGAGATGTCCAATAGGTGCTTTGCTTTTAAGATGAGGGAAATAACAGCATATATGCATACTGACAAACCAGTTTTGTAGAGAGGGAAAAACTGGTGATTCTGGGCATGGGCCACTGGGAAGGGGGAAACTGCCAAGATTTGTCCTTGAGTGGGCGATATGGAGAGAGATCTGGTGCACACATGTGAGACTGACCCTTGCTATTTCACAGACAGTTTGTCCCTAGAAGTAAAAGGGAAAACAGAGTATGTGGACTCAGATGCAGGGGCGGGAAAGGGAGACAGAATAAGTTCTCTTATAGAAGTATGCTTCTAATTGCTTTTTTTCACTGAAATATTTAGCAACGCCATCGGCCGAAAGTGGGGTGGGGAGGCAGCCTTGAGTTTCAAGGAGAGAGAAGAAACTATTCAACAGTAAAATAACATATCCCAAAAAAGAGAGCTAATCGTTTTGATCCCCACAAACCAATACTTTCTGTTACATGTTTTTCTTTAGGGAATATCACAACTCTCCTCTGTTACATCCTATCTAAAAAACCTAAATCTATTATAGATTCTTCTGCTTGTTCCTCCATTTTATCAATCCCTCTATCTCTCAAACAGAAGTGCAACAAATCCACTTTTTGCTTCCTCTGCCTCAGCCTGGGTCCACTTCTAGCTTGGATTACTGCAAAAGCCTCCTTACCAACTTCCCTGCTTCTGGATACAAAACTTTATCCGTACATGAACAAATACGGAAATTATTTACTTATCAAGATCTATCAAGCGTCAACTTATGTGGCTCTGGGTTATATATTAAACAAGGAAACTGTCCATCATTAAGGCTGTGGCCATACAGATCTTTAAGTAATAGCAAATATTTCCCGCCTTAAAAAAAAAAAATCAGCACCCCCTCTGCAGGGCATTGGATGGCTCTTCATGATCTTGCCTCTGCCTGCCTACACAGTCTTGTCTTTGCGCCCTTCCCTCCTTCCAGTTTATACTCAAGCAAACAATGTGCCAAAGGACTAGACACATTCCCTCTGCTTTTGATTCATCAACGGATGCAGAAAACAATGGTGCAGAGAGATAACGAGGATATTCCAGTGAGCACTTCCTGTGGATATTATGAAGCAGAACATTACATTTACATTACATGCAAACAGTGATCTCATATAGACCAGCATTTGTGACATAACATTTCAGAAGCCTCTTAATGCCTCAATCATTTGCCACAGCCCGAAGAAGCAGACATCTTCCTCGTTTCTCCTCAGTCTTCCTTTTTTTAAGTTTTCTGCTTCCTCTTTTCTCTTTCCCCCATGCCAACTGAGCCATACACACCAACTCTCCACTTTTGTTTAAATGTTGCTTCTGGTGATTCGTGTCATTGTTTAGTACGTGAAAGGGTGAGAAATAATTTTAACTGACAAACAAAATTCCTCTTTTATCAGCTGGCCATTTTTAAGGAAAGAGAAAAAGCCTCAAAGCAGATCTAGTACTTCTGGTGGTTTCCATCTCCTCAAATTCTTTAATACACCTCTCTTCAAGACGTGGAGCGTAATTCCTCTCCCCTCGAGTCTGGGCTGAACTTGATGCCCGGGCTTCTAAAGAAGAGAATACCTTGAAGCCAAGGTGCACAACTCTGGTGACTTGGCCAGACAGGGCTCTGGAGATTCCTTCTTGCCCACCCTCTGCTACATGGTGAGGAAACTGAGCAACTTACGGACAGCCCCACTTGGTGAGGAACTGAGGCCTCCTGCCAACAAGCAAGCATGTGAGTGAGCTCTCTGGGAAGTGGATCCTCAAGCATGAGCCAAACACCTCTGCCTGTATCCTGAGTGCAGCCCCCTGCAGGGAACCTGGGCCAGAACCACTTAGCCTGCTAAGCTGCTCCACAATCCCTGAACCACAGAAACTGTGACATAATCTATGTGTGTTGTTCAAAATCACTCAGCTTAGGGCAATTTGTTACATTGAAAAAGACCATGAATACAGTACTTATGACCATCAAATAATGTGTAATAATCAAACAGATCTGGAATCCTAAATCCAGGTTACTTTTCACTTTATTTCACTACCATGAAGTGATGCAAATAGAAAAATATGGTTCAAAAATTTTTAAAGATCTTTATCTCTCACTCTTTGTTTTTTAAATCTTAAATATTAAAAAATATTAAAAAATTTTTTTCTTAAGCCTGTATTATTCACTTCCACTCTGGTAGAAGTGAAATAAGTAGAGATTTTTAGATGAGGTATAATAAGAAAGAATATAAAGTATTTAACAATTTATAAAGCACTTTACCTATGTAATCGTAGCTTTTACTAAATGAATACAGATGTCTGCACATATATCTATGGAGAGTAGCAATATTATTGACGACCACCTTAATCTGTTAAGAGTGCATGAAAAACTGAAAATTATTTAATAATTAAAAATCCTAATTATGTAGTTCTGGGTTAGATATTATACAAAGGAATTGTTTATGCTTATCTGCAACATGTTCCAGACCTCTACTAGTCATTATTTCAGGGCCTATGTAAAACTTCTCAAAATTAAATTTGTAAATGATCTATTAGATTAAAATGTAATGCATTTGAACAAGTGCTGGAATGGGTATCCTGAAAGTACTAATGAAGATAAACTTCATATTGAATAAAACATAGTCTTCAGTCTGAACCAGATTTTCTGAGCATTAAAAATGAGATTTGGGGAAAGACAGCCTATCAGTCTCAAGCTTTCTTAACCCTTTCTTCTTCTCCTGGATAAGCAGCGTAGCCTCAGGAATTTAACCTATTAGCACCGTGTTTTTCATCTGCTGCTCTTAACAAGTGGTTTTTTTCTTTAGGAAAGTGTTTGCCATCTTCTCTGTAAAATACACTTGCTTATTATTTAAAAGGCAATATGGAAAAGCAATGAGAAAAGATCATCACCATCATGACATCAAGTCCAGAACAAACGGAAACTTTGTGGAGTACTTTTGTTTTGTTTCTAAAAGCAAGGCCATCAGAAAGAGTATCACTGGGGAACAAGTGCAATAAACAATTTATACGTTTTTTAAAAAGGCCACAAAACTAGCCAATTCTTTAAGACTAAAATAGATCTAGATCAACGGACAGTCTGCAATTAAACTCTGCTTTTTTTTGTGGCTGTATTTTCATCTAGCCTGACTTAGAATTGAAGGATTATGCGTAAAGCCATAATGTTTATCTGTTCCAAGCTTACTTGTCAAATTTAAGACCCAGTCGGCACTCTAAGCACAAGATGGCTGGCAAGCGTCTCCCCTGCCTCCACCCTCTCATGTAAAGCTTGTATGTGCTTCTCTCGTAAGGCTGTGATATAAACAGCAGGAATCTGCTGCAGGAGACCACAGCTTACTTCTTTCCTCTTTAATTTCTCTAGGTCTCAAAATTCAGTCATTCCTTTGACCTAGTGAGTTGAATACTGAACTCATTTAACACCTGTCTTGTTACCACGTACTGATAGTTAACGTCTAGTGTACAAGATCTACATCTTGAAATTGAAAAAAATTTCCAGCAAGTACCTTCCTTGCTTCATTGTTTAAATATCCTCACTGCCTAGACCAGTGCTCTGCATATTTTAGGGATTCAACAGTTATTTGTCCAAACAAGATAATTCAGAGGAAAAAAATGAGATTACTTTAAAATAAACAGATAAGGGGGCGCCTGGGTGGCTCAGTTGATTGAGCATCTGACTTCGGCTCAGGTCATGATCTCACAGTTCATGGGTTCGAGCCCCACGTCGGGCTCTGTGCTGACAGCTCGGAGCCTGGAGCCTGCTTCAGATTCTGTGTCTCCCTCTATCTCTGCTCCTCCCCTGCTCACACGCTGTCTCTCTCTCAAAAATAAAGATTAAAAAAATTTTTTTAAATAAAAAATAAAATAAGCAGATAAGATCATAGAACCTAAATTCTAGAAAACTTTACGTTTGCAGCAGGAATACACATCTGATTCCATTAATGCTTTATTTTGTGATTTCTGCAGGCATGAAATTTCTTTGATTCATCAAAGTATTTATCTCATAAAAACATTCATAAAAATTAAGGTTTTTTTTAATTTTCAGTTTTTTTTAAAAGAAGATATAAATTTAGATAGTTAGCTAAAATAAAATGTTCCTTTACCACACTGGAAAAAAGTTACCATGTATCTTCTCATAACTTATATTTTCATCGAAGAGTAGTAAGTACGTCATCAAGTGTGTTAAAATAAAATCAGTATGCTAAAATAAAAATAAAGGAGGAAAAAAAATTTGTGATTCCAAATTAGATTTCTATTTAGTAACTACAGTCGACAGAGAAAACAGGTATTTCAGACCAGCCTGAAAGACAATATTGGATATAATCTCCAGCTCAGATCAGTAGGAAATTTTCAAAGAACTTGCATTATTTCACAACAATGACTTCCATAATGCCTATAAATACATTATGTATAAATACATAATGCCTATGACATCTCTACTATGTCATAACGAGCAATACTTCAGGGGAGGGCAGTATTTGAGAAATGGGTCATCTGAGATAGAAAGAGTTGAATTTCCCCTGCACTTCTTTACTAAACATAAAAGAATTGTCTGGTCATAGAAAAGACTAATGCCAAGCGACAAAAATAAAAACTGGTCCAAGTGCCAGGTCCAAAAAAATCCTGCAGTACGTCTGAAAGAAATCTGACAGCAGTCTTTAAAATTCATATGTTTGCTGCAATTTTTCTCATTATGCTTCATGTGCACATCATGGTTCTCCGCTGGAGCACGCTGGCCCAGATTAATATGAAACATGCTCCCGTAACTCTTTTATCCCTGGAGAAAATTTCCTCCTGGAGTCTGTCTGCAGAGTGGTTTAAACACTTGACATTAAAAGTCATCAGAATACAGCCAGATCTCCTTGTTTTCACCCTCAAGTCCTGCCTCTGCATGAGCGACACTAAATACACCAGTGTACCTCCCATCCCCCTCTCTTAGCCCTTTCACTGCGGTGGAAGAAAGTGGATGCAGTCATCACTTACAGCAGAATAATTTTTTTTAAGTTTATTCATTTTGAGAGAGACAGAGTGAGTAGGGGAGGGACAGAGAGAGGGGGAGAGAGAGAAATTCCCAAGCAGGCTCCACCCTGCCAGTGCAGAGCCTGACGCAGGGCTCAAACCCATGGAACCGTGAGATCCTGACCTGAGCAGAAACTAAGACACGGATGCTTAACTGACTGAGCCAGCCAGGTATGCCCCATTCTCACAGCAGAATTTTAAGAAACCCTCTTTCCCATGTTATTACTCTATAGCCAGATTGTCTATTTGTGTTGTTGTTGAACAGTCAACAACATAGCTGACTTACAATATTATATTAGTTTCAGGTGCACAGCATAGTGATTCGACAATTACATACATTATGAAATGCTGACCACAGAAGTGTAGTCCATCTGCCACCATACAAAGTTATTACAATATTGCTGACTATATTCCCTAAGCCATACTTTTCACCTCCATGTCTTTTTTATTTTCAAACTGGAGGTTTGTAACCTCCTAATCCCCTGTTTCACCTTCCTCCCCTCTGGTGACAACCAGTTTGTTCTCTGTATTTATGATTCTATTTCTGATTTGTTTAATTTTGCTTTCTAGATTCCACATATAAGTGAAATCATCTGGTATTTGCCTTTTTCTGTCTGACTTACTTCACTTACACATTGCCTAGATTTGAATCTCAGCTTTGCCAGTTTTTAGTTATGTGACTTTGGGTAAGTTCCCTAAATGTTCCATGGCTGTTTTCTCATCTGTTAAGTAGGAACAAATAATGACCACCTTTTATGGCTGCTAGGAAGATTAAATGAATTAATATATGCCAGGTCCTTAGAATAGTTTCCACAGGATAGACAGTTATTTCCAAGTTCCTACCCCACAGTCCTCAAACCACTCTAATATACAGCCTGGGCTGGCTATCTTTTCTCCCTTGACCCTTCCTCTTCTCATCTTCATTTATTTTCTCTAGCCAACAGCTCTTTGACCTTTCCAAAATAAATTGTTTTAATCTCTTCAAGCTTCTTCAGTCCCCCCCCCCCCCCCCCCCGCCACTTTGTGCATTAACCCCATTCTCTTAGAAGGGAGCAGGACAGGGGAAGATTGCAAAAACTTACCCACTACAATTCTTTTCAAAAATTTCTGTCACAGAAGTTTAGCAATATCTATGATCCTGATTTCTAAAAAAAGCATTGCTCTATCACACATTAAGATTACATCATTAATGAAAAGAGCTCCAGAAAATTTTTAATTAGTTGAAATATTTCAAAGGAAGACAAGGCAAATAAGGAAATTAAATATTTTTCTGAATCATAAAACTCTTCCTGAATTTTCTGCATTCTGTTATAGTTCAGACTTTAGTATTCAATATTCAGCTTCTCCATTCAAGCAGCTTTCCAGCGTCAGTGTCTATGCCTTAAGACACTGGTCACTAACAAGTACCAGGACGTTTTGTGAACAATCAGTAAAATAAACTATTTACTGACTGTTTATAAAATCACACCTCATTTGAGGTTCCCTGGTAATTAGTTGGAATTGGCATTAGCTTACTCAATACAGTTGGACTAACAAAAGGGAAAACACAAAATTGATTTCACCTTATTTATGAGCACAAACAGTGAAAAGCATTTTTCTTTTAAGCTTAAAGTTAGGGGGCAACAGATCAGGTTAAGGCAGGGACTGCTCTGGTTATCACTTGGTCCTAGCTGGCTGGTTATACCATGTGGCTAATGACCTCTTCATATAATTATATCATTCCTTATCTCTCCTAAAAGTTCTGTTAGTTCTAGGTCTCCTTTTAAAACATAACATTTATTGATCACTTTCAGTGTGCCTGTAAGCCCTTAGCATGCATGAACCCATCTGTTCTTCACAGAAACCCTAGGAGTTAGGTCCTTTTATAACACCATTTTGCAGATGAGAAAACTGAAAAACAAAGAGATTAACTAATTGCAACCTGGGTACTTATCAAGTGAGTGGTAATGGGATTCAAGCCCAGAGCCAGCAGTCTTAACAACTACTCCCAGGAGCACCTTGGTGGCTCAGTTGGATAAGGGACCGACTCTTGATTTTGCTCGTCACGATTTCACGGTTCATGAGATTGAGCCCTGCATGAGGCTCTGTGCTGGCAGCATGCAGTCTGCTTGGGATTCTCTCTCTCCCTCTCTCTCTGCCCCTCCCCCACTCACACGGGCGCATTCTCGAACTCTTTCTCTCAAAATAACTAAATAAACTTAAAAAAAAAAAAAAGGCAATTACTCCAAAAGCTTTACTTGTGCCTTCCACCTTAACTTCAAAAACTTTGTGAAAAAAGAGTACTTCTTTATGTACACAAAAGTAACATTGCCCTGAGTTTGTCTACATAGCTATAAATTTGAAGATAATTCTGAAAGTCATATACTGCATCTTCTTACTGGCCTTGGTTCTGTCAGCCAAATTTCTTTCTTTCTTTCTTTCTTTCTTTCTTTCTTTCTTTCTTTCTTTCTTTCTTTTGCATAGCAGAGGATTCTATTCTGTTTCTCTTCATTCCTTTTTCTCTGAAGAAATGATTCTCACAGGAAATAATTTTGAACTGCATGGTGCCAGTATGGGAGAGAGGGAGCAGGTGGGAGAAGGTAGAGAGTGGGGACAGTCAGCAAGACCTTTTAAAAGCTGTGTTTGGAAACCCTCCTTTTGATAACGTTACTAAGTCTCTAGTGAAGTTACTGAAGGTTTCTTTGTTCCATGAAATGCTTGGTGTGAGTGAACTTTTGTGAAGACCAGTGAAGAGCCCTGGCTTCCTATCTAGTCATTACAGGGTAAAGCAGAGACAGCAGGAGAGGATGAAGGGACATGGAGGCAGGCAGACTAAGGTTGCTCAGGAACCTAGCAGGAATCTGAGGGAGAGCTCTGGGCAATCACAATCTGGGACTTGTAGCTGGACCCACTTTAATCAGATCTGGAAGTAAGCAGACAGCCCTAGTTGAAAGTGGGGTTATATATATATATATTCATATATATATATATATTCATATATATATAATATATATTCATATATATATTCATATATATATTCATATATATAT
>NC_064811.1:98646742-98739032 GCF_023721935.1 Panthera uncia
ATAATATATATTCATATATATATTCATATATATATTCATATATATATTCATATATATTCATATATATAATCATATATATATTCATATATATATTCATATATATAATATACAAATATATATATTATATATATATATATTCACATAATCAAATTCAAATCATCCTTACTAAAACAGCTTAAGTTTTAAAAACTGATAATACCACATGTTGCCAAGGAGGTGAAGCAGCTGGAACTCTTAAGTTGTTGGTAAGAACACATGTGGTAGAGCCACTTTGGGAAAGAGTCTGGAAGTTTCTTATAAAATTAAACATACACCTACCATATGACCTAGCAAGTCCCCTCCTATATATTTACCAAAGAGAAATGAAAGCATTACGTCCACACAAAGACCTGTATGCAAACACTCACAGTGGCTTCTTTCATAATAGTGGCTTTTTTCATAAAACTGGAAACAATTCAAGTGTCTATCAACCAATGAATGAATAATCAAACTAGTATATTCACGCCATGGAATAAATCACTCATCAATAAAAAGGAATTGGGATGCCTTGATGGCTCAGTCAGTTGAGCACAGGACTCTTGACTTTGGCGCAGGTCATGATCTCACAGTCAGGCTCGGCGCTGACAGAGCACAAAGCCTGCTGAGGATTCCCTCTCCCTCTCTCCCTGCCCCTCCCCGACTCACACTCTGTCTCAAAACACATGAATAAACATTAAAAAAATAAAATAAAATAAAATAAAATAAATAAAATAAAATAAAATGGAACAAATTACTGATACTTGCAACAACATGGATGAACCTCACGAACATTATACTAAGTGAAAGAAACCAGGCACACAAGACTATATACTGTAGGAATCCATTTATATGACATTCTAAGAAAAGGCAAAGACAATAGTGACAAGAAACAGACTAGTGATTGTTAGGGGTTAGCGGTTGAGGGAGGGAGGGGGATGGGATCAACTGCAAGGGGTACAGGGAAATATCTGAGGTGACAGAAATGTTCTGTATCTGTATCGCAGTGATGATTACATGTCTGTATACACATTTGCCAAAACTCATCAAGCCATACACTTAAAATGGATGAATTTTATTGTGTTAAATTATACCTCAATACAGCCTTTTGCTTGTTTTAATTTAAGTCATCTTCCCAGGTAGTCATAAAGAGAGAAACACATGTATCCTGTGGTCCCACTCACTCTGCCCTGGTGGTTTTGTTGCACATTCTCATGGGTTCCCCCAATCCCCAATGTTGGTGAGATTGTTCACACTATTTAGAAAGAGAAGTTAATCAGAGAATGATTCAGGCTGAGTCTTTGGCCAGTACAAAGTTGTTTTCTGGATCACAATTTTCCCATATACTTAACTAACTGGAAGCTGAATACAGTCTTCTCAAGTGCACAGAATCCTAGCTCTTGGTTTACAACTACGGCTATCAGATAAAATACAGGAAAGCTAGTCAAATTTAATTTCAGATGAGCGACAAGTAATTTTTAGTTTAACTACATCACAAATATTGCAAGGGACATACTTCTTAGTTGCTATATATGGCAACCCATCATTAGTCCATGCATTTTCCATTTTATTTATTCACCCACATAATTAACCAATTAATTAACCAACGAATTAATCAATTGAGTAGTTAATTAATTAATTTCATATTCATGGTTTAACTGCAAGTACTTTTAGTGACTTTGGCTCTAACTATCCCCTTTAAAAAACCAGGTAGCGGGGAGCCTGGGTGGCTCGGTTGGTTAAGCGGCCGACTTGGGCTCAGGTCATGATCTCGAGGTCCGTGAGTTCGAGCCCCGCGTCGGGCTCTGTGCTGACTGCTCAGAGCCTGGAGCCTGTTTCAGATTCTGTGTCTCCCTCTCTCTCTGCCCCTCCCCTGTTCATGCTCTGTCTCTCTCTGTCTCAAAAATAAATAAACGTTAAAAAAAAAATTAAAAAAACAAAACAAAACAAAAAAACCAGGTAGCAACTCTAAGACACTGAGAACTTATTTTAGACTACTGAAAAATAGTCTTGTTTAGGATCCTGTTAGTCAAATTGTGATCTGCAGACTTGGGGTGTCTGCATCAACTTGGTGCTTGTTAGAAAAGAACCTCAGGTCCCACCTAGGCCTACAGAATTCAGAAACTGCATTTTAACAAAATCCCTATGTGATTCATATGCACATTCATGTCTTAGAAGCACTGGTTTAGAATGCTGTGTTTTAGGAAAATTCCCAGGGCATATAGCAGGGAGGACTGAAGGGAAACTGAATGCAAGTACAGAAGCCTCTTACGAGAATATTTTAAAAGTTCAAGCACTGCTTCAGTATCTGAATTATGGCAATAGGTATGAAAGGAAAGGAACTGAAGTGAGAAAAATTCCAACAGTGAAAATCAATGGAACTTGGTAAAGGACCGGATGGAGGAGAGAAAGGAAAGATGTCATAATTTGAATATATATCAAGCAGCAGCATCGAAGTGTTTTTAGTATCTTTGGTAGTGGTTCTCAAATCTAGCTGCATATTGTAATCACCTGGGAATGTCAAAATACTGATGCTTGTGCCCCAACTCCAGAGACTGATTTCTGGTGAAGCCTGGGCATTAAAGTTTCTCAATATTTCCCAAGTGATTCTAATGTGCAGCCAAGGTTAAGATGCCCTAGTGTGGGTGCTTCCAATCTATTTGTTTTCACTTCGAGTAGTGATTTTCAACCCTGGCAACACTTTAGAATTATTTGGAGAGCTTTAAAAACATATCAGTGTCTATACACTGCCCTTAGAGAGTCAGATTTAATTGGTAGTATTTTAGAGTTCCTCAGTTGATTGTGATGTGCAGTCAGGACTGAAAACGTTTAACTGAAACATACAATTTGACTGTTAATTTATTAACTTTTTTTTTTTCAAATAAGTATGGGTGAAGAGGGAATTTAGTGCTAACAGAATCCAAACCTTCTAGGCAGATGAAATATAAACCAAAACATTTCATTTGCTTGTTATAATTTCACAATGAAATGTACTTGGAATTAGCTACAATTTTCATGTTTTCAAAACCTCATTTTGAATGCCTCCCCACAAAATCAGCTGATGACCACTACAATTGGATAACCATTTATGAAATGAACATTATTCAGATGCTTCCAATATAATATGAAATAAATTGATTCTAACCACAATCACAATTATGTATCATAAAAGAGAATAAGGTCCTAGGGTGGTGGTGGGGTAGTGAGGTAAGGAAATAAAAAGTCTGAAATCTATTTCTAAGTCAAAGTAAAGTCTCTATCAAGATTCAGCCCTATCTAAAGTCCAAATAAAAAAAATCTAGGAGAATATTTAAGCTCTTCATAATTAACTTGTCACTACAGTATTATTTCATAAACATGCAAAGTAAAAGTTTTTTTCAAAAAGAAAAGTGTTTCCAAATGACCTTTTACAAAACGGAAAATTGGCTTACCTCTTCCCTATGATTCTTAATCGGCATACAAAGAATACTTTGTGTCCTGTAGCCTGTAATTTGGTCAACTTCTGCATTGAACCGAGGATCCTAGTAAAGAAAAATTCAATTTAATGACTGACCTGTTCAAGGACAGATTTGATTTTTCTGATTTATAAGATTAGAAAAATCTAACCTTCAACTTACCTTGTTGCTCTGAATGACAATTTTATCATTGGGTAAGACATCAAATCATCTAAGTACATATCATCTTTGACAAAGATAAATTTATATTTTTTAGTAGCTAGTGTTTATGAGAACCAAAAAAATACAGACTCAAACAAATGTTCAGAAATAATGGAAATTCAAAATATTAACTGATTTAGATAGCATTCCTTAGACTCACAAAAAAGCGGCAACTCTCCACCTCTGTAATACAATTTGCCTGTTCCCATTTCGCTATCTGATTCTTCTGTGCCATCCTAAAGAAAAGCATCTCTGCTCTGAAATTTTTCCTATAAAACCTACCAACTCCAAAGTGACCAGCTTAATATTGACTTTACTTCCCATATAATGGTGTTTATATTTTACCTCAGTATTCTGTTCTTCTATCTCAGGTGTTCATAGGAATTTTAAATATTTTCATGTGTATGTGTACGTAAAACAAGCTGTATGGCCTCAATCAGACTGTAAACAACTCCTTAATCTTTGTATTTTTTTCTTTCTTACAAATTACATCATACACATCCAATAACCACAAAGGACTTCTGAGAGGTGTAAAAGTTCTAAATGTGGGTCAATGAAAGAAGGGTACAGGCTATTTTTGTTGAACTTTAGATTGGGAATATTAAAGTTAGGCTATAAACTCTATGAGGGGATTTTTTTGGGGGAGGTTTGTCACTGTATTCCCAACACTAGCAAAAGAAGTCCAAAGAATTTGGTAAATAAATGAAGGACTTAATTAACAAATAATATCACCGTTATCAAATGTGATCATTTTTAGGTTATTATAGTTTAAAACAAACCTTGTAAGTGAGGGGGAAAACACACTAGGTGAAATGGACAGATACTACTATATGAGATAAGATTAGAATGGAAACAAACATACCAGAATGAGTGTTATTCCCCTCAAAGCAATAGTCTTAGGAAGTTACATGCTCAACCTAATTATAGCAACATTGCTCTAAAAGCTCTGTTTTTGGAATTCCCTTCAGAGAACATGGAATAGCCACACTGGAAAATCCTCATCTTTGAAAGTCATTTATTTATTTTTTTAATTAGTCAAGTCATGTAAAGCCAAAGCTGTGAATGAAGTAAATGATTACACTAGATTCCATCAACTGGGGTCAGAAATGAGGCCAAATTTCCCAAGAAAGTCGAACTTGGCATTAAAGAGAATTTCAAGACAGAAGTTATAAAATAGTGGAAAATCAGTATAAATATTTTAGATTATAAATAAACAGTACTGCATTTTTGCCTTTTTTTGCAAATATGCTCAAAGTTATACTGAGACACAGGGAAAACTTTGGCTGAATATTTAAAAAACATCTTTCTTAAATAACATACTATATTGGAATGTATCTAAAAAGGCAGACAGGATACTGATATTGATGAATTAAAGAGGTAAAAAATTATTAACTTATGTAGTGGGTTATTCTACAAGCTAATAATCAAAATATGAATAAAATGCATCCTCAGCAATTTTTGTTAATGAATATTTAAATTACAAGACCAATTTATAAAGAAGAGAACCAAACTCAACTATCTAATCAAAGCAATAGAGTTTGACAGACTGACAATAGGACTTTCACAGCTTTGGGGGCATACTAAGAGCTTAAAATCAACAGCAGCCTAAATTTCATTTCATTGAAGGAGGTGGGAATAATGTATGCTTCAAAATCATCTTAGGTGAATTTGGTCATCTCAAAGAATTTTCCTAACAACGCACTCAGGGCAAAGGCAATACACATAGAGAACTTTTAACTGCTCTAGCTCCAGCCAACACCAAAGAAAAAATGGAGCGGTACTATTATCATGATTATTCCTTTGACTGTTTATGAGAACAGTGTAAAAAAAAATAAGCCTTGGATATCCACTTGCTAAAATAAAGCAACTGGTACCAGACATGCCCTCCTACTGAAAAATATAAGACTAGACAAATATATGAGACAGCTAAACTACAGACCATGAAAATGGGGAATACACATGACAACCAGGCAATACTCTGGCTTTCTTCCGGGGGCATTTTCCTGCTGGCAAAAAGGTAGGTGGTACACAAGTGCAGTAACAGTTCCAAATGGAATTGAAAGGAATTCAGGGCTTCTAAAGTGGCTAAAATTTGCAAGGCAAAGTACCTAATAAGAGAGCTATCTTGGGGAATTAGGGGAAGGGGTAAAAGGAGTGGCAAAAGATTGAGTGGCTATTCACTTCAGATATGTATAGAGCAAGGCTCTAAGAGAACTAGCTAAAATTATGTGTTGAAGGCTGAAAGCAGAATGGTGATACCAATTAGGTAAATATTTGGAGGCACTGGAGCTCCAGCTCAAACAGAGGAGAGACCTCACTAAGCACCTCAGGCATTCAGCTGAGACACAGAAAGGCTACTCCTTAGGAGTAAGGACCATACCCTTGATTTGGGAAGGGGTGTAGAGACAGTATTCAAAACAAAAATAGATCTACCTTAACAATAACACCAAGTCTGGCAGGACCAAAAAGATCATTTGTAATTTCACCACCTACAAGAACAAATATCAGCCCTCTTTTAAAGAAGGATGATATGATCCAAATGCCCTGCAAGAAAACATCCACAATATCCAGCATACAATAAAAAATCGCAACACATGTGAAGAAAACTTGCAATTGCAACCCATAGTGAGGAGGAGAAAAAGTAGTCAATAGAAAATGACTCAAAAATGATTCAGATGTTAGAATTAACAGACAAGGACTTAAAAGATTCTATTATAAATGTACTTAAGGGCTTAAAGGAAAACATGGTAATAATGAACAGATGGGAAACTATAAAAAAAAACTTAAAAAAAAAACAACAAATGGAAACTCTAGAGCTGAAAACTACAATGTCTAAAATGAAAAGTTCATCGATGCATTTAATAGCAGATGAAGAACAAAATAAGAAAGGGTCAGCGAACCTGAAGACAAATCAACAGAAAGTACTCAATCAGAAGGACTGAGAGGGGAAAAGCCTATAGAAAGTTAACAGAGCCTTGGTGTTTTCTGGGACATCATCAAGTGGTCCAGCATATATATCATTGGAGTCCCAAAGAGAAGAAAGAGGATGGAGTGGAAAAATACTTAAAGACATAGACCAAAATTTCTCCAAAGTTAGTGAAAATCTTAAACTTACACACATATTATGAAAATGATACATAAGAAACATAAGATGAAAATACAAAGGATAGCTGACTTCTCATGAGAAAAGTGAAGACCAAAAATATGGGAAAATTCTGTTAAAATGTTGAAAGAAAAATAATTATTAACTGAGTATTGTCTATCCAGTGAAAATATCTTTCAAGAATACAGGCAAAATAAAGGCATTTTCAGATAAACTAAAACTGAGACAATTTGTCACCACCAGACTTTTACTATAAGAAGTGCTAATGGAAATTGTTCAGCCTAAAGGGAGAGACACCAGATTCTACAGAAAGGAGTAAAGAGCTTGGGACTTGGTTTGAACATGCATAAATATGTAAAGATAAGGAAGCCTGGGTCTTCATTTTTTGAGAAGGAAACACCCAATAGAAAAAGGAGGAAGAGAAACAAAATGCACCTTGAGGAGTTGAAGGTATCACTAAGAATTCTTTGATATAAAAATAAATAAAATATAGGCATGTGTTGTATATTTACATATTTTTTTCCTAGCTCTGTCTACTGACATACTGGTAGCAACAAACACATACCAGAAGTAATGAACACATCTAGTGCTCACATCTTGGCTTCTATCTTGGTTATTTCCTCCAATGAAAGGAATCAGAGTTCCTTGAGAAATGAATGATTCTAGGGCTAGGACAGGGAAAGTATAAGATAAGCCTGGAACATATTGTTAAGCCAATTAGAACTTTCAGACCACAAGAAAGCAAGAAAACCCAGAGTGATGGCAACATAACAAAAAGATACAGAGCCTGGCGAATTGGATATAATTTGAGAATGTGAATAAATAAAGATAATAACAGATCATAACTCATTAAACAAAACAAAAATCTGTGAGTCCACAGTGAAATAAATAAAGGAATGTATGAATAAAGAAGGCAAACTCTTCGTTACATGAGAACTAAAAAATATAGAAGTTATGATGGAGTTAGCGAATCAATGGATACTAAAATTACCACATGTAGGTTCATGAAGAATAGAATATTTACACAATATCAAGGTACCTCATCATAAGATTTATTAATTACAATATAAAAACTGTACCTTTATGGTGGAGAAACCTAGTAGACACCACTAACCAAGTTTTCAAAATTAACATCAACACTGGGATAAATCAAAATCACATGCTTCCTGGCAACATATGTTGAGAAGACTGTGGGTATTTAATAAAATATATATTTAGTCTTTGTCCCAGGTTCCAGCACAGAGCTCCTAAAATCCCTGTAATTCCCTGAGTAACAGGAAAGTCTTTTGATAGTCAACACAAGCCCCTTTCAACTGTACCTGTGTTCATGCTAATGAGATGAGTCATAAGTGAGTGGGCCCCAGAGAGCTTCCAGATGGGGACTGGCTACAGAAAAATCAATCAACTTATTATAGGGTTAGAACTCTGAGCCCCACCCCTGACCTCCAGAGAAGGGAGAGGGAGCTGGAGATTGAATTCAATCTAATGGCCAATGGATTTAATCAGTCATGCCTACATAATGAAACCTTGATTTAAAAAAACCTCAAAACAATGAAGTTTGGAGGAGTGTCCAGGTTGGTGAAGATATCTACATGCTAGGATTGTGGTGCACCTCCTGGAAAAGGAATGGAATTTCTGTGTTCCCCCACCTCCTATTCTTTGCCCTAATGCATCTCTTCCATTTAGTTGTTCCTGAATTGTATACATTAAAATAAAACTATAATTGTAAATATAGTGCTTCCTTGAGTTATGTGATTCATTCCAGCAAATTATTGAACCTGAAAGAGGAATCACCTAATTTGTAGGTTGGCATAAATGTGGGTAGCTTGGGGGCCCTGTTTGTGGCTGGTTTCTGAACTGGGAACTGTGGACAATCTAGTGGGATTGAGTCTTTAGACTGTGGGGTCTGTGCTAACTAGTAGCAGTATAGTGTCAGCAGTTAGTTACGAGTGGTAGTTAGTGCTAACTACTAGCAGTTAGCATCAGAATTGAATTGGGTTGTAGGATATCCACCTGGTATAGGAAAAGTGAAGAACTGACTGTTGTTTGGAAGCCCAAACAAGGTCTCATCATTGATATCTGTGGTTCTGTCCAAAATGCCTACTTTGAGTCTCCTCAAAAATTTGACAAAATAATTAGCCTGTACTCTCAAAATATATGTACAGATAGATAAAGAAACAGAGAATCTATTCCAGATTTAAAGAAGACTAAAGACACATGACAAGCATATTCATTATATAATTCTGGATCAGACCCTTGATCAGAGGAAAAAATAGCTATGAAGAACATTAATGGGACAATAAACTAAATTGAACTATGGACTATTAGGTAATAGCATTGTATCATAATCCTGATTTGGACAAATGTATTCAAATTATATAAAAGAACATCCTAGTTAGAAAACATTCACTGAAAAATTTAGTAAAAATATTTCCAACTTTTTAAGTGGTTCAGAAAAATAGTATACACGTATTACTTACATGTATTATATATGAAAGAAAAAAATGATAAAGTAAATGTGGCAAAACATAAGCAGCTGGAGAATTTGGATAGTATGTATATGGAAGTTTCTTCTACTAGACTTACAACTTTCCCTTAAGTTTGAAATTACATAAAAGTAAAAATAACAGAAAACAACATAGTAGACTTGCCAATTTATAAGCTATTTTTCTCTTACAGAGTGGCATTTTTAAGACAATGTCTAAAACTTATTAGAACATTAAACAAAGACAGATATAGTGGTTCCCACACTATGTTCCTTGGGGTACAATTAGATCATGACAGATTGGTAGATTTATCAAGATTAAAACAGTTGATATTGTTACTTCTTTCTTCTAAAATTCATTTTGGAAATCATTTTACTCATTAGAAATTCTTTGAGAGAGCTCATAGTTCTTTTTTTTTAAATTTTTTTAACGTTTATTCATTTTTTTGATAGAGAGAGACAGAGCATGAGTGGGGGAGGGGCAGAGAGAGAGGGAGACACAGAATCCTAAGCAGGCTCCAGGCTCTGAACTCACAGCACAGGGCTCGATGCGGGGCTCAAACTCACGGACTGTGAGATCATGACCTGAGTCGAAGTCAGATGCCCAACCGACTGAGCCACCCAGGCTCCCCAGAGGGCTCATAGTTCTTTAGGAAAACTTCTTTTTTTTTTTTTTTTTCCCCAACGTTTTTTATTTATTTTTTTGGGACAGAGAGAGACAGAGCATGAATGGGGGAGGGGCAGAGAGAGAGGGAGACACAGAATCGGAAACAGGCTCCAGGCTCCGAGCCATCAGCCCAGAGCCTGACGCGGGGCTCGAACTCACGGACCGCGAGATCGTGACCTGGCTGAAGTCGGACGCTTAACTGACTGCGCCACCCAGGCGCCCCTTTAGGAAAACTTCTTGATAAAGTGAGATGTGCAAAGTGAGAGATGGTAAAGACTTACTTATCTTGATAAGGAATGCAAAAGGAGGAATAAAGTCATTGGGGTGGGAAGAACAGTAGCTACATGGTAAAGGCCATATGAATGGCAATGAGACCCTCCCCTAAAACTCTCCAAGTCTTCTTCCTAGAAATCATAGCATACCTGGAGTGGCTGTCCTATGGAAACAGGAGAAGAGTCTAAGTTTTGCATTCTGGTTGACTTAGGAGAAAAAGGAGTGTTTTGACAATACAAATCCTTTGACAGGAAATCTTGGGGAATCTTGAGGGTTCTGTAGGGCATGACACTAGGTGTTCAATGCAATCTGTGATGGTCAATTTTAAGTGTCAGCTTGACTCAGCTAAGGAATGCTCGAATAGCTGGTAAAACATTATTCTTGGATATGTCTGTAAGGATGTCTCTAGAAGAGATTAGCATTTGAATCAATAAACTGAGCAAAGAAGATCTTCACCAATGCAGGTTGGCACCATTTAAATCATTGAGGGCCTGAATAGAACAAAGAGGCAGAGGAAGGACAAATTCATCCTTTCTACTTAAGTTGAAACATCTACCTTCTTCTGCCCACCTGCTCTCCACTGAAGTTCCTGGTTCCCAGGCTTTTGGATTCGAACCCACAACAGACTTAGACTACAGGTTGCCCAATTCTCAGGCCTTCAGACTCTGAATTACACCACCGGCTTTCCTACTTGTCCAGCTTTCAGGCAGTGGGCAGACTGTGGAAATTCTATGCCTCCATAATCCAGTAAGCTAATTTCTGTAATAAACTTCTTCTCATATATATGTGTATTCTATTGAGTCAATTTCTCTGAAAAACCCTCACTATACACAATCTAATATAGATACTAGATGATACCTAGTTTTCATATAGAAGAATACCAAACGCATTTATACAGTTGTCCTGAGTTGTTCTGATGATTACGTTTTATTTATTTATTTATTTATTTTTAACGTTTATTTATTTTTGAGACAGAGAGAGACAGAGCATGAACGGGGGAGGGTCAGAGAGAGGGAGACACAGAATCTGAAACAGGCTCCAGGCTCTGAGCTGTCAGCACAGAGCCCGACGCGGGGCTCAAACTCACAGACCGCGAGATCATGACCTGAGCCGAAGTCGGCCGCTCAACCAACTGAGCCACCCAGGCGCCCCGATGATTACGTTTTAATATCTTATTATCAATAAATGCTGTGCCACATTCAGGAAAGTTACACGAATGATGGGCTGATGCAGAAGGAGATGATGTGTGATTAAACATCTATCTATAGACAGCAAATACCCTCTCATTAGTATTTGCGGTCTAATTGAGAATCACGGGTTTAAGTTATGGATCTTGTTTTATATTTTAAATAAATGAATGTGTTATTTTATTAGTAATAAAATAAGATGACTTCTCACATTTATATCATTCTGTCACAAAGTTTTAAAAAACGAATCAAATGTTGACCACTTCTTATAACTGACTTATCTATGAGACTATTTTTTTGTTTTTAGCTTCAATCTGAGTATGATTATGTTTCATGGCCACCTCCGGGTTTTGCACAACTTTTCAAGGGTCCTATGGTCAAATAAGCTTTAAGAAATACTGCTTTTAGGGTGTAATTTTCACAGATGCATGTTTAAAGAGGTAGGACTTAGAAAACAGAATGCATTCTGACTACTTTCACAAAAGGCTATGAGACACTATTTTGATATGAATCATGGGTGGGGCTGAATTATGAATTATCCATTAGCCAACTGACTTCTACTGTCAACAGCAATGTAAACTGTGTGTCACAGATCAACCCCACAACTTCTAAATGAAATCCTTGGGACACAAATAACTTCTGCGGGGCCACTATAAACACGGATCAAGGGTGCCAAGGGTGATGCAGCAACATGAAGAATCCACAGGCTAAGACGCTTCACCCTGGAAGCACTGCAAATCAAGGACATGGACCCCTTTGAGACAGCAGTACAAGAATTGAATCATTACTAACTGCAAAATAAAACTGACACTGTCAAAAATGGTAAGCGTATTAAACAAAATGCATATAAGTGAAGAAATTCTCAGGGCTGCAGAAACTTAGAACCACGCAGACAAATGAAGGCTTTCTCAGCGAAGCTGAAGCATATTTATGGTCCTACTGTACTTGGGACTATAGTGCCATTGAAAAGTGGAAACCCAGCTGTCACCTAAGACAGGAAGGGAATTCTGCAAATTTGGCAGCAATCCTTCAGCTGTGTCCTTAATACCCCGCTTGTAGTCTGCGACGGTGTGACGTTGCTCCAGAGCTCATAGAAGTTGCAGAGAGAGCTCCAAGAAGAATCAAAATTGAATAAACTCCTTGTATAGAATGGATTCTGGAAAATACCTCAGGATTTCACATCTTTCCCTAAATCCCTGCCCTCAATATTCCTCACTGGCTACCATATTTACTCACCCATCTTCAAACCCTCAGTCATCCTAACTCCTCCTTTCCCCTCACTTTCAACTCCTATTAGCAACCAACTCCAACGGATTCCACTTCTTTATCGGAAATCCACTCCTTTCTTTTACTCATAAGGCTAGTGTCCTGGTTCAGGTACTCACTGCCTCACACTATTCAATGATCTGTCCTCCCAGTTTCTAGAATTTTTCTAATTCATTTTATGACCACTGTAAAATTCATCCTGCTAAAGCACAGTATGAATCATAGCAATCCCCCTTTCAAACCACCTTTAATTATCCCTCGTGGTTCTAGTCCACATACACACCCCTCAGCCTGGCATTCAAGACCCCAGTAATCTCCAGGCTCTGCTCCCATAGCTCCTCAATGTCTACACTATTACCCACACGTCTATACGATGACATGTGGTGCACCTGCCCTGTTGCTTCTTTCAACTTCTCTTTGCATCTGGATTTCACCATGTACACAAACCAATCTATTCAAATCTTATCTGTTTTCTAGGGTCCATATCAAGCGGTGCTTCCTCAAAGAAACATTTCTTCATCTCCCCAACTAATGATATCTCCTGCTTCCCTGAACCTACCACATTTTCCTGGGCATCTATTATGACCTCCTTTCTATTCTACTTACCTATCCTATCTACTATATAATTTTAATTTAGTAAATATTTATTAAGACTTGACTGGGAGGATTCCTGGGTGGCTCAGTCGGTTAAGTGTCCGACTTTGGCTCAGGTCATGATCTCACGGTTTGTGGGTTTGAGCCCTGCATCGGGCTCTGTGCTGACAGCTCAGAGCCTGCAGCCTGCTTCAGATTCTGTCTCTGGCTCTCTCTCTGCCCCTCCCCCACTTGTGCTCTGTCTCTCTGTCTCTAAAATAAATACACATTAAAAATTTTTGGAAAAAAAAAAGACTTTACTGGGGCACCTGAGTGGCTCAGTCAGTTAAGCGTCTGACTTCAGCTCAGGTCATGATCTCGCGGGTGGTGGATTCAAGCCCCCCATCCAGCTCTGTGCTGACAGCTCAGAGATTGCAGCTTACTTCTGATTCTGGGTCTTCCTTTCTCTCTGCCCCTCCCCTACTCATGCTCTGTCTCTGTCTGTCGAAAATAAATAAATGTTAAAAAAAAAGACTTGACTATGTGCCAGGCATTGCATTAGCTCTCATGAATACAGGGATGAATAAAAAAAGCAATGACCCTTCAAATTACAGAGAGGAATTGCAAACCGGGATTGCCACGGAATATTTAGTGTACCACATGGTAGGTAGCTAGAACAATTGTTCTATTACAGTGCTTGAAAATACCTGATAAAGTGCCATTCAATTAAGATGTTTTATTTATTTATATTTTTTACTTAAGTTTCTTTATTTTGAGGGAAAGAGAGAGAGAGAGAGCGCGCACACATAATTGGATGAGGGGCAGAGAAGGAGAGAGAATCCTAAGCAGGCTCTGCACTTTCAGCACAGAGCCCCACATGGGGCTGGATCTCACAAACTGTGAGATTATGACCTAAGCCAAGATAAAGAGTCAGACACTTAACCGACTGAGCCACCCGGGTGTCCCTAAGATGCTTTATTTAAAAACCATAATTCTGGGGCACCTGGGTGGCTCAGTTGATTGAGAGTCCAACTTTGGCTCAGGTCACAATCTCATGGTTGGTAAGTGCAAGCCCCACATCGGGCTCACTGCTGTCAGCACGGAGCCTGCTTCAGATCGTCTGTCGCCTTCTCTCTCTGCCCCTTCCCTGCTTGTGCTCTCTCTCTCTCAAAAATAAATAAATCTTTAAAAAAAACATAATTCTATTAATAAAAAAGATAATTTTAAATGAAAAATTTGAAGAATCATATAGTGTAATCTTTAAGACCATAATTAAAGACCTGTATATAATTGAAGCAAAGTAGAAGAAATACCAAATCTTTCTGCTGAACTATTTTAGAGCAACAATTTCTATTTTTTTGAAGACATAAATTCATTTGTTTAATAAAATAAATGAAAGAAAATATGGAAAGAAAGTCAGATTTTGGTGTCAACGGGACTTCAAATGAATGAATATAATTAATTCGAATAAATAGATAAATGAATGAACAAATGAATGAAAAAAGACTACTGGTTTCGTTTTTTGACAGGTTTTGGACCTAGCATTTTAGATTGTCAGTAAAATCCTTGGGAGATAAAATAGATAAGGATAATTATAGTCAAAAAGAGAATACAACTATGAGATGAGCTATGTTAAATTATCACCAAGAAGAAAACAAGACAAGCTTTCTCTAGGGCCCATATCCTTGACTCAACCACAAATAAAGAAACCCTGGCATTTAAAAAGATGGGAAAGTTCTTACCATACGTACCAATTTTAAGTAAGTATGCAAATTACTACATTCAGTAATCCTGTTACATCTCAGCTTGAAATATCCCTACCATTCCCAGCAGTTGTCCAATGTTCCATCCATGTTCCTCTCCTCATCCTGCTACCCCATCTCAATGATTCCCCACTTACCTCGTAAGCATCTTTGATGTTTAAGGGCTCACCAAATGCTGCCACGTGTCCCACAATGCCTTTGTTCCATTCTAAGCGGATACAGTTATTTGAAGCTTCTTCCAGTGTTGAACCTTCTGCAACATCAAACAGGCGGCTGATAAGAAACTTGTCGTTGGAGCTGTCCTCACAGACAAGGAACAGGGAATAGCGATCGGCAGAGATAAGTCCATGAATATGCAAGAAAATTTTGTGACATAAGGCTGTGACATCCAAATGACTAGAGATATCTTTCACTAATTCCAAGAGTCTTGAGCACTGGTCCCCTTCATCATTATCAAACCTTGGGGGGGTTAGAGGCATCTGTTCCTTCTTTTCTGAGTCAGAGAGGAAGCTCACGGTTCCCTCAGAATCCTTGACAACAATGGGTCTAAGAGGCCGGTCAAATTCGGAGGCAGAGATTTTCCTGGTTGGTGTTCCAGGTGCACTGCTATCTGCACGGGGACTCTGCTGCGAGGGGCAAGAGCAAGATTCTGTGTGGCTTCTGATACCTTCTTTGCACACAGGGATGGTGTGGACTCTCTCAGCAAACCAGGCATTGACCATTTCTCTGCAGAACAGAATGCAGACATATTACATATTTAAGAAAGAAAGGTGCTATCCCTGAAAACTGCTAAAAATTCTCTCACAGCAAACTGATCAGATAGTAATTCAATTTTTCACAGAAAATAAAAATAACGTGGTTTGTTTAAGACAGTTTCATTTTGAAAAACTGTAGAGAACAATTGGCACAATGAACATTTTAATAAAGTCTGATGCCTATATACATAGACTTTCAGATATCTGATTTATAACGCATCAAGCTTCAAGTCTGCTTCTCTCAAAAGCAGTTTGTGTTAGAGTAAAAGACACTAAATTTGACAAAGTCTGAGGAAAACATAAGTACAAAAATCAGTTCGCTGTTTAAAACATAACTTGTTCTGAAGTGAAACATTTTAAAATTTAAAACAAATGTTTAACTAAATTTGGCTAGCTAATATGTCTAATTTTAGGTAATTTTATCCATATTGCTATATACAGATTAGATTTAGAAGGGAAAAATATAAATAATTTGACCTGCTTTGTAGAAAAATTATAGACTTCTGTAAATATTATCCAAATAATGCTTGTTCATCAATGGTAAAAATGATCTCTTCTTCTAGATTATCTACTTCTGGTATAAAGGAAGAAAATTAAAAAGTATGCAATACCTAATTTTAAAAATTCTGCCCATGAAAATTTAAATTATTTGTTTTTAACGTACCTTTCTGTGAAAGAACCCCATTTGAGCTAAAGGCTTCACAGTGGGCGATTTGTTTTTAAACAAACTTCAGATCACACTATACATCCAAATGATTGTTCAATTCAAATGATTCCCCTTGGCAAAACGTAATCTTATACCTTTTGATAGTGCCATTACTTTAGACATTTTTGGAGCTTTTCTTTTGAAACTTAGCTTCTAAGAAAATTTATAAGATAAATAAGAATATTAATTTTCTCTAAAAGTTAGATCTTGCTTTTCACTAAGCCCTCTTCTCAAAACTAACAAATAGAAGAAAAACCAACAAAATAAAACCAAACCAAACAAAACCTTAAAGTAACAACTAACTTAATATCTCTTACGCATAAGGCTTTCTTTTCCCAAACTCAAATTCCCTGTCAAAAGACAAAAACTTACTACCTCTGAGGATATTTAAAAGAATTTTCCATAATAAAAACAATGCAATCCCTACTCTACAATGACGTATTATTTTCACTAAAAGGCCAGGACAAAAAAAAAAGTTTGACAATGCACTATTTTGGAGAGTGTTGGTATATACTCTTCATTCTTCTTGGCAGTCGAAAGATTGTTACCACCACCTCCTTGGAAGGTAAATAGGCAATATCTAACAAATTTTAAAATGCATTTATCCTTTGTTCCAGAGATTTTACACAAAAGAAGTACCAGCATATTCACTATGGCACTGTTTGTTATAGCAAAGATAATAAGCTACCTATATCACCAATGGAAGGCTGTTTAAATACATTTATATAATGGATTACTAGGCAGACATTGAAAAATGGTCATATGTACTGCTGTGAATAATCTCCACAATTTATTAAGTGAAAAAAGAAGGACACGGAGGGAAAAAGAAAAGGTTGCCTTATTTCTGAATCTGTGTTGTTTTCCATTTATCAGATATTGCCTTAATTATTTTATTTTGAACAACAATGTATTATTTGGTAAATATACATTATTGTAAAATATGCCAGTCTAGAATGGAATGGGTAAGAAAAATAATAACACAGATATTACTAGGATGACCTCAGAATTTCAAGTGTTGGATACTATTATAAAAGCTTTTCAAAGATCCCTTTAAGAAGAAACACTTACATAACCCCCCAGAATTGCAGTAGTTGTGCCAAAGAAACTGATGTCAAAACTGCATGTGAAGCTGTCAAAAATGTACAGGAAGCTTTTGAATAAAATTGTTTTGTAAAATGTAGATAAAAAAAGCACTATGTCTAAATTAACATATTTTATGTGATTTAAAAATATGCACAGGTAACTTAAATTGTTAAATCAATATAAAAATAGGCATTTGAATTATTTCGGCTACCAACTTAAAATTTAGTACAATTTATTTCTTACCTTCTCACTGGAAAATGGTGATCAACTTTTTTTTTAATTCAAAATACTGACTTGACAACTCGAGGTGGATATCTAAACAGACAACTTACAATGGGTGAAAACACAATTCCTAACACCCTACCTGTTGTGTTGCTCCAATCTCACTCCCTGCCAGTTTTCCTCATATTAATAAAGAACACCATCACCTCCCTAGTTACTCAAACCAACATCGAGGAATTTCTCGAAATTTCTGTTTCCTTCAAATCTCACATCCAGGCCGAGTCCTGTCAATGTGACTCCCAAATCTTGTATCCCAATCGGTTCATTTCTATCTCCTGCATTACGCCCTGGTCCAAGTTCCACCACCTCTCACTATGGACTATGATCACCTGCACCTAACTGGCCTTTCTATATTATACTTGCCCCCTTTCAAATCCATTCTCCCCATAGCAGCCTGAGCAATCTTTGAACAAAGTATATCTTAACATCTTAATTATCCTACTTGGCTTCTCAGTGAATAGAGAATAAAAGTCAAGCTCTTTTAATCCCCTACCTGGCCTCCCTGGGGCTCCTCAAGCAACCAAGCTCTAACTGCCCCCAGTCTGGAATGCTCTCCTGGCACCTACATCTGGCTGATCACTCAGACAGGTCTTCACTGATCTGCCACCTAAAGTGGCATCTGATACATGATGTTCTCACCTCACAGCACCTGAATTCTTATTATCGGATATTTTTCTTGTTTATTAATCTGTTGTTTTGTTGTCTGTCTCCTCCGACCAGATGTAAATTTCATGAGAACTACTTGTCCAACTTGTTCCTGTACTCGGAAAATGCCTGTTACATACTCTGTCCTCAATAAATCCCCTATACTTGGAAAATGCCCGTCTCATAGTGTGTCTACAATAAATAATTCTTGAGTGCAGTGAATGAATCAATAAATAAGGTTCCTAAATTAACTACATCAAGAGAGACAACAGTCTTTTGAATATCTGAATGCTTGTATATTCATTACAGAAAATCAACATTGTGGTTTAACTATCAATATTTATGATCTCTTGGATATAAGCCTCATAACTGATCATGGTTAAGTTATCCTCATATACCCTGCAGGGCTTATGATATGTCTCATATAGAGTCAGCGCTTAAAAATTCTTTATTCATATGCTTTTTAATACTACATTTGTCACACGTGTTTTATTTCTAGTTATTTTCTTGGAGAGATGAACACAATATTAAATTATACAGGAAAAGCAGATCCAGTATATTCATTCATTCAATCAACAATTTTTATTAACCACGAGTGATGGGGAAGGGGTTTCTCATGACCACATTATTGATTATCTGAGTCCCTGTAGTTATATGTTTAGGTAGGAAAACATATCATATCATATCATAACATCAAAACACTCACTTAAGAACCAACCACAAAGAAAATTAAATCATTCCTCACACCTCTCTCTCTTCAGACATCCCTTAAAGTTCTGCAGTGCATGACCAATGTGGCTATATGAAGTGGGCCTTTCCTCTTAAAATCATCTATCCTTTCCCAATGATTTTTTAATATTTCAGTTTATACAAATACAAATCACCTGCAAATCAAAATGATAATTCTTTAAAATTTTTTTAAATGTTTATTTTTGAGAGAGAGAGACAGAGCATGAGGGGCGGGGGCAGAGAGAGAGGGAGACATAGAATCCGAAGCAGGCTCCAGGCTCTGAGCTGTCAGCACACAGCCCAATGCAGGGCGCGTACTCACAAACCGAACCATGAGATAATGACCTGAGCCGGAGTCGGATGCTTAACCGACAGAGCCACCAAGTGCCCCCAAAATTAAAATTCTTACATAAGATACAGAAAATCTACAAGTAGATCAAAGTAATGTTGGAGAACCATTACAATATTATACAAAGCCACTGACAGTTAAGGGCTATGCCCAATTAAAGACCAACTAACAAATAATCAACAAGGGGAATGATATAACAGATACTTGAAAAGAGAAATTTATTTAAATAATTATATTCAAGATTAAGAAAGGTCCTTGGAGGGTGCTTGAGTGGCTCAGTCAGTTAAGCGTCCAACTTTGGCTCAGGTCATCATCTTGCAGTCTGTTAGTTCAAGCCCCATGTCAGGCTCTGTGTTGACAGCTCAGAGCCTGGAGCTTGCTTCTGATTCTGATTCTGTTTCTCCCTCTCTCTCTCTCTCTGCCCTTCTCCCCACCTCTCTCTCTCTCTCTCTCTCACTCTCCTTCTCTCTCCCCCCACAAAAAATAAACATTAAAAAAAAAGAAACGTCCTCGGAAAAATGATGAAACCTTCACGGTTTCAAAAAGTGTTGTTTTGAAAAGAAAGTCTATATTCCTGTTGTAAAAGTCAAACATGAAAAAGTGAAGTTAATTGGCTGTAGTTTTGTCAAAAATAGTCCATTCTAAAATTTAGCATGGAATTTTCATTATAATCTACATTTTATTAAATCTAAGATTAATTTACTTTTATAATCTGTGGTTCCATATTCAAGATAAAGTTCCAAACAAAACCTTTTCACTGATTTATTTCCCCATTTTAATTGGATCCATGTTTACATGTCCTTTTATAGAATGAATTATTCTCATAAGGTAAAGATCTGAGTGTGTCAGGCACTATTCCAGCTAGGCCGGGCACCAGAGATATAGTAATGAACAACCCTAGACATATCATTCAGTGACCACTCCTCCAAAATTGAAGTTTATATGGTGTTCAGGAGTTTATTTCTGTACATACTGGATTTTGTGTTCTATAAAGTTAAATGCAAATGCATAAAATGAATAAAGATGGAAAAGATGCCTGTAAATATGTCAGATATAAGGGTAAAAAGTACCAGATGGAATTCAAGAAACCTAGATGGTACTTCTGACTGGGCAAATCACTTCTGTGGCCTACGATAGGATCTCTGTGTTCATGTCTCTTCTTTGATTTTGTAAGATTTTGAAAGTATTTATATGAAACATAATGAAAAGGGCAACAGTTTATTTAAACCTGGTGAGACAGGCATTAACAATCCTACTTTCTAAATTATGAAGCTAAATTAAATGGCTGAACCAAAGACATTCTATTTGGTGGCAAAATCTAGAGTCAAATCCAGGTCTCCTTTTCCAAGTCTTATGGCCAGTAAGAAGAAAAAAGTTCCCAGAACATCAATGCTTATCATGAAGGAAACACTCCCTAACTTCTAGCTGCATTTGAAAGTCAAACTCAAATTCACACATACAGGCATAGAGAGAATAAGACTGGAGTGCCTGCGTGGCTCAGTCGGTTAGGTTTCCAACTCTCGATTTTTGAGTCAGGTCATGATCTCATGGTTCGTGAGTTTGCGTCCCTAATCGGGCTCTGTGCTGACAGTGTGGAACCTGTTTAGAATTCTCTCTCTCCCTCTTTCTCTGTCCTTCCCTGGCTTGTGCACACATGCGCACTCTCTCTCTCAAAATAAATAAACTTAAAAAAAATCACTTACGATAACACATTCTTTAACTTAATTTTTTACACTCAGATCATAAAAGGACGGCATATTAAGCCACTGAGGCAAAAACTGTCTCAAATGACTCAGAGAATAAAGATTCTTAAGGATAGTGTCCTGAAAAATATCTGCCTGAATCCCATGTCTGTTTCTCTGAAACCAGGTCATGTTTTATAAATCTAAAACAGTGCACTGAAAAACCGTATAATGAATGTGTTCAAGGGAAGAGTCATTCTTACGGTTGCTAGATTTAGCAAATAAAAATACAGAACACCCAGTTAAAATTGAGTTTCAGATAAACAATGAATAATTTTTTAGTGTAAGTAGTATCTGAAATTCAAATTTAATTGAGTATCCTGTAGTTTATGTGGTCACGCCAGTCCTCTATATTCTTTTTCCCCAACTGAAATTGTTGGCAGATAGACAACACAGAAAAGGTGGGTTCTATACAGCATACTGATGAGCTCCAGACTATCAAATTACTAACACTAATTTTATCATCAAAAGAACACAAAGGACGACCGCACTGTGATCCTGCGTATAATAACTGAAACTTTTGAAAGCTTAGAGATAAATAATTAGTAGTATAAAATTCCTCTTTAAACTAAGTTCTTTCAGTTTACTCTCAAAACCACACCATGTATTTTTCATAGAGAAAAAACAAATTATAATTGACTCATAAAACAGAGACTGACTAGTTGCTAAAAATTCTTGGGACTATGAAGCATAAAGGGGCTATGTTTTTAGGAGACTTGAGTTCTAACCTAAGCACTTGCTACTAATGAGTTTTATGACCAGTGACAAACAATTTTCTTCCTCTGAGTTTCAATTTCATCTTCTATAAACCAGGGGAAACACCACCTGTTCTGATTACTTTATGTGAAGTGCAAGGTGCTGTCTTCAGCAAGGTATGAAATCAAGAACAGCAAACAGGCAATCAGAAGGTAATGCTAGTTCCAGCTATAAGACTACACAGATATGATGCCAAACCAGTCAAAACTTCTCTGGAGTTCAAGTTTTTCAGGTGTAAACATGGGCAGCTGTATTAACAAGCCACTAAGACCCCCTACAAAGTCTGACTTTATCAACAGGTCAACAGGTTATCATTAGGTCAGTCAACTCACTTAATGTCTTTCTGCACCTCAGCTTCCTCTTCTTTTAAACAGGAGAATGACCTCATGACTCCTTCACTCACCACACAAGGCTGATACATAAGTCAAATTAGAAAATGCTTGTAGGAGCATTTCAAAATCTCTTCCATATATTTAAGATTTTGCTATCTCCTGAACCCTTCATGCTCATTCCAATGGAGACACAGGGTTTGGGCTAAGGAGCAGTGGCTGTTCATTTCTTCATAAAGTCCCTCCAAGAGAATCAGAAAAAGGATGAGGGGAGAAAGGTGTTTCTGGTGTACAACATCACAGGCTAAGTGGGCTAAATGGGGTCTGGAAACAGGCTGGCTACTGGCATCCTGACGACTGCTTGAGTCCTCAAGTCCTTGGCCAAAGCAGATACTGCAGAATGCCATTCTTTATAGAATCCCATGAAGTTCCTCCTCCTCCCCAAGAATAAGAGTTACATCATAATTCTATGCAAGTTGCATCCTAACCATCTGAGCAAAAAGGAAAGAGACACAAGTTCCACAGGTATTTTTACCCCGTGCTACAAGCACTAATAACTTAGAGACTTTGCTGTCATGGATAAGTATGTCCTTGCTAACTGCTTGGCAAACCTGGGAGCACTTAAAAGCAGGACAGCCCTCTTAGAGTCTTTTGGTTGATTTCACTTTACAAGGCTGTTAATGAAAGCTAACAGGGCCCAGAAACTTGAAGTAAAGCCATAGCCCAGGGAAATGCAGTGAAAATTGGTGCCAAGAGTTTATATTTGATGATAAGATCCTGATGTTTAACATCCCATCCAAATCATTCCCTCTCCTTACCAAAATCTGTTATCCTCCAGTCACTTATATCCTTCCTTATTTTGACACAAAACATTTCTTACTTCATAAATGAATTGTATTATATACCATTTTTAAATGGGTAGATTAAATTTAATTTTGTGTTTGTTTGTTTTTAATTTTTACAATATGTCTTAAAATAAGTAGATCCTGGAGGGTACCAAAATCAACATTGGGAGCTATTCCTCTCAGGTAACACAATGTGAACACCATCTGTGGTTTCAAACTTGTATACATCATAGATGCTGCTGAGGCGCACAGAGGGACCCTTTCCCCCACTGTGCATGTAAAGAGCCCAAATGACTGATATTAATTAGATAATAGGAAATAAAGCCAAATGGCAGCTGCCAAAAACTTGCCAAGAGCTGTCATACATGTGCCCTGAATTTTAAATTTCAAACCTTTTTAAATAATGAATTCAATCAGGAGTTTACGGTCTCCATATCCTACTTTAGGGAAAACTCTTGCAGCCCAAACTGCTCATGCAATGGCAATTTGATATAAAAAATCAGTGGCATGAAGAATATTGTTTAATGCATTTTGATTTCACTGGGGTTCTTTACAATACTGACAGCACCACACCCTTCAAAATGGTGTTACAAAGTAGGTGGAGCACCCTACAAAATTAAATGAGTTCATGCACTCAAAAGGCCAGGAAGCCAGGTTCCAGCAGCTGCAGCAGGAAAAGGCTGAGCTGCCTATTTCCAGTGTTGAACATTTTGCATTTTTAGTAATACACAGAGGGATGACCAAATTAATTTGTGAATGATAAAAAAAAAGATAAAAAAAATTCAGGGTGGGGGGGGGAAGATGAATGGTCATTTTTTTATGATAGTTGTAACAGAGTTTATTTCCTCAAAATTATACACATGGCAGAACCCTGTGTACTTCTATTTTTTTAAGTAGATAAAAGTATACTTCTTAAAATGATAGACTCAACTAAGTTAATGATTTAACTTAATGTTTCAAATCTAGTAATACCTTTTTTATAGATATTTAAATAGGTTTAAGTTTATATATTAGGCACACCTCATCTTCTTTATAAAAATATTACAAATTGATTAGCAATCCTCATTGAAAAAATGAAAGGTAACTTAAGGCATATACTCTGTTAGGAATCAAAACTTTCCTCCTTTTTCAATTTCTCATTTTCACACAAGATTATTATAGACCTATGACAGAAAAGAAAACTACAATTTATAGCTTATGTTCTAGAAATTTTCCACTCATCTAGACATGTCACGCACAGCTTCTTCCAAATACCTTCTATCTAAAAGTATTAAATAGGAAATGCAAAACCTACTCACAGGACAGACAGATGTAAACTCTTGTAGAGATTTCAAATATGGTTAGCAAAAGACACACACACACACACACACACACACACACACTCACACACGCACACACACACACACACACAGATGCCTATGTCCATAAGGGCTCCATGCAGCAATATATTTACTTTCCACCAAAGTTGAAGTGCTCACTCATCTTACAAAATGAATCTTGAAAAAGACAGAAATGCTTTAAAATGCATATTTAATATTCCAGATGTCTTGAAAGGGAAAATGATTAAAATATTCTGTCTGGGTTTTATAGAATATTTCTTGGCATCTAGAAACCTAAGGGGAAAAAAAAGGAAAATTTACGAGGCAAAGTAAAATTGTGATATAAACACAGTAATTCTCATGAGTTAAAAATACAATTAGATGAAACCTAATTGTAGAGCAACTAGTTCAATGCATTTTGTACTCTTGCCTAAAAAAATGTACCAAAGGATGAAAATTTTTTGAAAATATATTGTATTTAGGGTATTTGTGTTCTAATACTAAAAATATAATTGTGATGGCCTAGTACCTAAATATTCAGCCACTCTATTTTAAAATGTCATTGGAGAGTTCCCACTTTTTAATACTCTAAAATTATAGATGGAAACTAAACCCACTTGGGCAAAGTCTCTAAGCAAATCATTTAGTAATGCGTATGCACGTTAAGGGGCCCTAGAAGAAACTTTAACCTCTTCCTGAGTTAGATTCCACATGATATTAAATCTATGAGCCTTTGCCTTGCTTCTTTTAACACTGACACTAAACTTCAGTAAAGCCTGGTGGGGAAGGGCCCTAAGTGGGACAGACTTGAGCTTCAACCCCACAGCTATTTCTTTCTAAGGGTGAAACCTTAGGTATATTATTCACTCCCTCAATAAAATGAATGAAGATAATGACATAACCTTTCTCAGGTTGTTAAGAAAATTAAAGGAAATAATGCATATAAAGTGACAGCATAGAGTCTGGGACATACAAATGTTATGTTTAATACAGTGTTTAATACACAATAATTATTATTTTTAAGTTAATCAAACATTATTAAATAATGGAATACATCTTCAAAAGTGTTTTTTTTTTTTTTGGAAAAACAATTTATTCAGTGGGCTTGTACAGAGTAACTAGATGTTAGCCATTGCTTCTTCTGAAGCTCCTAGTTTTAAAACACTAATATCTCTACAGAAACACATGAAAAAAAATTAAGTTGCTTTAATGTTAGTATTTTCTCAAATTATAACTGAAAAAACATAAGACTCCCTAGACAAATAACTACACTTACATATGATGTAATTTTTTGAATAACATATAAAAATAAAGAACTTAACAGTTGAGAAAAATAATTGCAAGAACATAGTTTGTTTCTCCATTACTACTTAAAAAAAATTTTTTTTTGCAAAAATAAGTTAGAGATTTGGGGATGATTCTTTTTGAAAAAATTGAAAGATAAAATAAAACTGACAACACATGTGAGAAAACATAACTAATTACCTATAATGAACATTATAGCAATATTTCATAGTAACCATAATTCTAAACTGGAGAATGGTTTTAATACTAGACAAAAAAAATGCTTTAACACTCTGCTAGAGATTTGGGGACTAAAGTTGGTCTGTTTTAGCTCCTACCCAAGGGGCTCGCTTGAGGAAAGTCTGGAAGGCTGAAGCCTGGGCCTCAAGCATAGCTATGCAGCAAGTCCTTGAGCAGTGTAACATTTGGGGAGATTTGCAGGGTGCCTCAAACGAAACAGGGTAAAAAACTGCAGGCCCCGAATGATCCAGAAAAAACAATGCATTCCCATGCTTTAAGTTTACTATTAAAACATCATCCCTTTTTCTTTCTCTCCAGTGCTTTTTTTATTTCTTAGGTCATGTGAATTAATCACTTTAAAACCAGAATTACAAAGAGTGTACTAATTTCCTGTCTGGAAAGCGATGGTTGATAACTTATATGGAAATCTGCTAAAATTATCCGTAGGAAAAACACAAAAGTAACTCACATAAAGTATAATGTTAGATATTTTTCCTGTTCTTTGATCCTGATTTTATACAGTTTTAGTTACACTGTTTGCATAATTTGACCTGGATCCACTACTCATTTCTGGAAAGTACTTAAAGAAGGAAACTATTCAATCTGAGAATCTGATAATCTGCTCTCCTTGTGAAAATAAAGAATGCTTAGGGTTGAAAGAGCTTTTTCAGCTCATTAATGAATTTTTCTGCCTTGATTCCTCCCCACCCCACCTCCACTCCCACTTTAAAACCCAGGGTTATTAACCTGAGCCAGTCCCAAAGCTGGGGACAACCCACCCCGGGAGGTCTGGACTCCCGGTCCAATTACCTTTCCAGTAGCACAACAATCCACAAATGGCTCTGTTCAAATCATTAATATTCATGTAAAATATAAGGACTTTTTTTAAGATTTTATTTATTCTTGAGCGAGAGAGACAGAGCATGGGCAGGGGAGGAGCAGAGCGAGAGAGGGACACAGAATCCAAAGCAGGCTCCAGGCTCTGAGCTGTCAGCACAGAGCCCGATATAGGGCTCAAACTCACAAGCTGTGAGATCATGACCTGAGCCGAAGTCGGACTCGGACACTCAACCAACTGAGGCACCCAGGCACCCCAAGGACTCTTAAAGTCTATAAAAATCGCTGTTTTATTGTTCTAATTCCCACTTACCAGAATAAAGAAATGACTATCAAAGTTTGTGATTATATGATTCTCAGGGTAAACTACTGAAATTCACTCTCCAAAAGGGAAGGAAATATGCATTATTTCCTTTAAATTTCTATGAAGTAAATGCTGCTTCCATTTTACAGAAAAGGCAAATAAAGCACCTAAGTTCATACTCTTTGAAAGAAAAAGTTCTAGGGTTGAAGCTTAGACTGCTCCTACCTAGGGCCCTTAACCAACATCAGTAAAAATCAATACTAAACAATTCAGAACAGTGGCTCCTAACCAAGTAATAGCACCAGTCCTTGGGGGCATTTGGAACTGTGGGTCACAATGATGGGAGTGCTCCTGGCATTTAGTTTCTGGGGTCCAGGGATGTTAAATAACCTGCAATTTGTTGAACAGTCTCTCACAACAACAAAAAAAGGTCACCACTGAATGCCAATAGCATCCCTTTTGAGAAGCACTGGCTCGGATGAAGAAAAGATGAATATACTATAATAATAGGCTGTTAAATGAAACTGGGGAGATTTGGAGCACCTCCAAGTGACATCCTCACATAATGTCTACTGTGATGTTACCGTGATCAGTTCTCTTGGATCTGGTATGAAAAGGAAATGAACGCTCTGCCTGAAGTTACTTAGTATTTCCAAGTTTTCTCCAGCTATGAAAACATCTGAGAAGTTGACTGGGACCAAATATAAATAAAATGCAGAATCGCTTCATATGGTTTCACATTCACATTTGATGGAGAGTTAAAAGAAACAGGTTTTGTAATTTTCCATGCATTTGCAATCACATGTATGAAAAACGTTCCTTAAAGGAAAACCTACTTATATCTGAAAGAACACATCATAACTGACATCTCTGCTGTATATATGTAAATTGATTTGTTTTGCATATGGGAAAGACTGCACTAGATTGCCGTTTTTCAATCTGAGGTATGAGAAGGCCTGAGAATCCAAAACAAGTATGTTTTAAATATCTGTAATTTTTCTATGAAAATGTTCTAATTTTGTGTTTTCACACTGATGACAATTAAAACCCCTAAAAAAGGTGCAAGAAGTACACTTTAAAATACTGGGATGACCACCTTCAAACCAAGTGCTAGCCTACAATTTTAACACTCAGATTTATATCTGTGTTTACAACCATACGAACAGCTCAATTGTTCTAGGATAAAGAAAAAAATAAAAAAGAGACAAATTTAATCTGTAAGTGTGCTTTCAAACCAAGCAAAAAAAAAAAAAAAAAAAACCACACAAAAGCTATGCTATAGCAATAAAAGCTTCATGACTGTTCGGACCCAGTGGGAGAAGTGAATCATCATTAGGGCAACTGTAGCAAAGGTGAACTGACCTCACCAAACTCTTTACTGAGCAGTCAGGGCCATATGCAGTCTGCAAGGGTGATGTAATAAATACTGTCAATCTGCATCTGGCTGGAGTTTTACCATTTTTATTCATAGTTAGCTTATAAATTTATTTTGGTATTACAATTGGAAAAATGCTGAAATTATGATTAAATTATACCTACTCTTAGGAATCCCATATTTAACCAACATTAAATAAAAGGAAGTCCAACACTAGGTATGGTAGATACCTAGAATTTCTGGCTATGCCTATATCACTTTCTTTTAGGAATTCCCTCTCCTTCAATGGGATATCACATTATGGGTTACCTGCCCCAAGAAAGTAGTCGGACGACCCTATTCTTCTGGATACATTGACTGGACCAGAGCAGGCACATGACTCAAGCAAGGCCAGAGAAAGTTTGAGAGGACTGACACAGATGACTCGGTAGTTCTCTAACATCAGGATTTTAAGACCCACAGAAAGGTGCCATGAAAAAGCTTCCAGCACATAAAGAAAGCATACAGAATAAAGCCAACACAGCATAGGGCCAAAAAATGGATGGAAGGATGGGATGGATAGATGGATGGATGGATGGGCTGAAGGAAGGACAAACAGATTAAATAGATTTACATACAAACAGAATCCCGACAATATTTGATCAGATGAATTTCACAGACAAATCTATTTCCAGGCACTTAATTATGTAAGACAATTTTGTATAAATTCAAGTAGGGCTACTTATGACCAGAAGTTTTCTAACTAACATACCACAGATCAATAAGAATGTCTTTTTTATCAGGAGAACATTACTTAAGTTTGAGAAACACTGGATTAAAGATCTTTTCTAAATCTAAAGTTCAAAAATCCTGCGTGTGTGTATGTGTGTGTGTTTTAATTATTTCATCAGCTTAAAGGGTCAGGATTTTTTTCTCTTCTTTCAACCTCAGCATAGGTATTCAACAGAGAGTAGAAATAATGATTGCTATTTTTTTTATAATTATCACTAAGGATATATTAGATGGAGATCTTTTTTTCTCCCAAGTTTAGATTTAATAAAATTATTCACAGAATATAATTTGCTGATTTTAGAATTCAGAATCAAGGGGAAAGTCTTGAAGGATACAGAAGCTAATAATGGCACATGACACTTTAAAAAGCATGCTTAGTACAAACTATAAACCAGAGAAATAAATATCTTTAAAAGCTTTTTAATTATTTTATTTTTTTAATGTTTTTATTTATTTATTTTTGAGAGAGAGGGGAACGGGGGCAGACAGAGAGGGAGAGAGAGAGAGAATCCCAGGTAGGCTCCACACTGTCAGTACAGAGCCTGACACGGGGCTAGATCTCACAAATTGTGAGATCATGACCTGAGTCAAAATCAAGAATTGGATGCTTAACCAGCTGAGTGTCCCAGGTGTCTCAAAAAGCTTTTTAGAATACTTATCAAAATGATTCTTAAAAACCTAACACTCAGTTAGCTTTACCTGCCTGAAACATTTGGTTGGCCATAAGTATAAATTCCCACCAGTTAGAGAAAATGAATACAACATTTACATCATGAAAAAATATATATAATTCCAAACAAAATGAGAATACCAAGTCAGTAAATAAGATTACAGAGCTAAATATCAGATGAATGACTCATGTGGAAAGACTTTCTTCAATTTTTATGCCTAGGTATATAGCTCCCAGGCACTTTTTGCTGAGAACCTGATATAACAGATATTTCCAAAACCACATCAATCAGCTGTAAACACTGGTCAATGGAATCTACATCTGTCCAGCTAAACTAATTTCATAGGAAGTCCTGCAAAGTCAGTAGCTAGTCTGCATCCTAAATTCAGAAATTAGTCATTTTTCAACCCTCCACTATCAATCAACTCAGTGATTTATTTAATTGCCCTTAAGTCTTTACCAAAGGCTTTCATCCTAGGAAGAGGTTTTTATCCTACAATCAACTCTGAGAACAAAGAGCAAATCTAACTGAACCTAACAGTTATAGGTTTAATAAATTATTAATGTGAAAAATGTTTTGGGAATAAACTAATAAATATCAACCAGTTCTGCATAACCTTTTCAACGACGGAAGAAATCTTTCCTGAGCATTATTAAAATGCACTGGGAAGTTCAAAATTCTAAGTTAATTTGTGTTTTCAAATTTAAAGGAAAGGAAGCATATTACTAAGACACATTCCCTGTAATCAGATAAGGATGAAACTTTACCTGTACAACTTGAAAGCCAGTTTCAGATATTTTAAATATTTAAATACTTAGGTGGAATTACTTAAAAAGAAAATTTTGTTGCACAACATATTCAAAATGTTAAATATTGCACGTCTTGAGATGTTGAAAACATGATCCTAGGAAAATACAGATCTGAAAAAAAGCTACTGAATTGTACTATACGCCTATTTCAGATTTTGTTAGCTAAGCAGATAGATTTATTTTGAGATACCATCTGTGACTAGTTGCCACTGCATTAATTCTACCACATTCTTAGGAATCATGACCTTGTACTGCAGGCTCTAGAATGGGTCTGATTTTGAAACCTTGAGAACACTAGAGATAGAAGGGGCCTTGAGAAACATCATTTCAGGGGCTCCTACAGCTTCTTCTAGGAGAAAGGAATTCTATGCATATGAGTACTCTTAGGGCACTAAAAAGCAGTTTAGAGCTGGCTATATGAACCCTGGTTATAAACAACACAAAAAGAAAAGGCCGTTATTGCATCAGATTTACCTTCATAAAAATATTATAAATAATATTAAAGTCAGACTGAGTCAACAATCACAGGGTTTTATTATATTCAACACTAGCGACAGCTTAATCAAATATGCTTAACAAATCAGTTGTCTGAAAATTGAAAATTATATTCCTATATAATTACAGACACAATAATTTTTAAAAGTAGATAGCAATATTTATTTTATATCCATCATCTGATTTTAAAATAAATATCTTGCAAATAAAAATGTTAAGCTTTTAGAGATGAGAAAAAATTATGAAGAAAAAAATGTCAAGTAATTCAGCACAGCTTTGCAGTGTCAAATAAAAGGTCTATCGCAGAAAGCTACTTGGGAGTGTAAAACTTCTGTTTCTGGACTTTGATCCAAGCGATCATAAAAACTTGTCCTCACTTAGTAACTCCTATTTTCATTATATGCCAAATATTCTCAAGCTTTAGCCTAGTACAAAACAAAGCAGTAAAGTCAATCATGTTACCCTACCATGCTAAATAAACTATAACATCACCCACAATGGCAGAGCTGATTAGTAACTAATGAAAAGTAACATTATTTTAATATGCTGTCAAGAATAACAACAGATGTTTAAGTGGCATTAGCACCCAGAAGACTTCATTTGCAAATACATGAAGATTAGAGCCCTTGATTAACACAGTATCTCAGGCGGGTAGGACTGAGGAAGTTGTCTAGAATAGTGAGGGTGGAAATTTTCCATATGTTGTACTTTTACTAATCTCAAATTATTTTTTTATGCCAAAAGATTATGTTATGGATTGTTCAACCAACACTCTCAAATTCACATCAACAGTCTGTGATTACTAAAAAGCATCTGTGCTCCAAGCTTTTAGCTTTTAACTGGGTGCTTAGCTTTGTATTTGAAGATACAGGAAACAATCTAATACAGCGGCAGAATTGCTTTCGAGGTCAACCAAACCCATGGGTATTTAAATGAGAATTTAGGAATGCCAGAACCTTCATTCTGTTCGAAGACTACTATTGAGTACAGATCATTCAGTCTGGAGATAGGATAAAGAGGCATGCATGAATGTCAAATGACAACAATCAAATCAAATAATGTAGAAACAGTTCCATTCACATGCCTGTCTACACTCACAGATGGCCAATCTAAGTGTATCCAAATTTCTTTTAAATTTTAAAACATGTTAAATGTTTCTACAGAACTGTTTCATGGGTTTTCTGAATCACTGACAGTATTCACTGTACACTTACAAAATGTAACAAAAGGAAAAAAGCAAAGTAATGTGAGCTTCTAGTTAAAAAAAAATCTTAGCTGTAAAGTTAAAATGTCTGCAAATAAATTTTTACTACAACCATAAGACTCACACTGGGTTTAGAAGTTTGGCATTTTTATAATCAACTACTGTCTAATCTCGCAATCTTAAATCTCCAGTTAATGCCACCAAATATAAGACCAAACTGGAACCTCTGACTACACACAAGCTCTTAGATTATATTCTTTAAACTGACAACTTTCAGCACTTCATAACTCTTAAAACTGAGGGCCTGTACTACTCTTAAACATTTTATACTTTCGTTTTCCAACTCCTATTCAACATAAGCTCTTATAAATACATAAGAATATATATACACAACACACACGTATCAGAGAAAGTGGTCAGCCTATGTCAATATAAACTATAATACAAAAACTAACTTAAAAAATCTTCATATAGAGTCTCAGATGATCTAAATTTTACACAGAGCAGTGTAATTTTGAGAAATTGGGATTTTAATCTTTTGCTACTTGGGAGAAGAAGTAATGTGAAAAGAAAAATAAATTTAATTCTTTCCATTTATTTTCCAGTAAAATGTTTTTCAAAGTTTTGGCAGGCTCTGAGTGAGGTGTTCTTACCTATGACTACTTAAAAAGAACCACCAAACAATCCCAAATTTCTGATTTTAAAGGGAGAGATGGGAAAAAAAAAGGACAATTTATGTTGATTTATAAGACAAATCACTTTTTTCTTTCAACTATTAATAATACGCCACCTCCCAAAAACACCTTGACACACTTAAAAAAAAATCAGCCCAGTTCTCCTGCTCACTCCCCGTTCAACGAGGGCAGTGGATGAGTGCAAGGGGGAAAGGAAACGAGGGGCAGATGGCCTCGGAGTAGCAGGTGACCGCTGAAAACTGTCGGCCACAGCAATCAGCAATTCCAGATCTAGATGGCCTTAGTGCCTTACCCTACACTCGCAGAAAAGTGTGTTTTGAAAAGAAACCACTTTCTTTCCAGGGTTTATCCTCCGCTTGCTCCAGATTTAAGATTCTGAAGGAAGAAGGCCAAAATGGGGAAGCCAACTTTAAAAGGAGGGCGGAGTAATTAAACAGAAGAGTTAAGATTTGCGCTAAGCAGTAGCCTCTATCAAAAAACCCCGAAAGTAATGAAATCGATACAAATTCGTTAGGAGAAACAGCCTTAAAAAAAGAGTCCCTTCTAAGATACCAAAGTAATACACCGCAAGAGAATAAAGGAAAACAAAAATGTCAGACAGTCCATTTTCAATGAAGATTCCTCCGCTGGTGTGACCCGGGCGCCACCACCCCAGCACCCGGCCCCGCGCCCCCAGGGAAAGTGGGAAGGGAGGGGATGCTGAAGGAACTACCTGGTTTTGTCTCCAAAGGGCAACATATCAAACATGGGAAGTTCGAAGTGCAGACCATGCGGGCTCCGCAGACCCTGGATTCCACAAGGCGCCGGGGGACGACGACGTGCCCAGGTGAGGCGGTGACTCCAAGCCCGCTCCCCTACCGACCCCGCCACCGCACCGCTGCCAGCCGCCGCCCGCTCGTCCCGCGCTGCGCCGCCCCCTGGCGGGGAGCGCCCGGCACAGCGGAGACGGAGCGCGGGCGGGTGGGACCCCAGCGCCGTGCCCCGGCTGGCCGCTCCACCATCACCGCCTCGAGTGCGTCTCCCTAGCGGCCGAGGCGGCCAGCGCCGGCTGCCCGACGGCCGCTGCCTGGATGTGGCGGCGGAGGACACGGGACCCTTCTCCGAAGAGGTGCGTCCTGGAATCAGCCCGAGTCGGCTTCCCACCAACTCCTCAGGCTTTGAGGGACCCGCCCGCCACACACTCCCCTCTCCACCTCCTCCTTCCTCGGCTTCAGCCCCAATGCCTTCCTAACTCAAGGCGAGCGTTTCCCACGCGCGCCCAACTGGCCCCCGGGCGGCCGCCTCCCAAAGGACAGGCGCCCTCCTCCCAGCCCTCCGCAGCGGCCGCCCGGCGCTTGGCTCTCGACCAGAAAGAGCTGGCCTCTGGGGTCGGCTGGGGCCGCGCGGGACCCGCCAGCCCCCAGCTGTCCGCTCCCGCCGCGCCTCCCCCGCGCCCTTTGTGTGCGCGCCGCGAACCCCTCTGCGGAGAGGTTTCAGCTGCGCCGCCTTGGGAGCAGGAGAGAGTGAAAGGAAACGCGCGGGCCAAACTAAGGACTGGAAGGGGGCAAAAGGCGACAGCACTTACTCTGGGAAGATTCCGGCATGTTGCAGCCTTTGGGCTCCTCGTGGTCTCGCCCCTACCCCGGCTTCCCCGCCCCGCCAAGGGCCGGGGCGAGGGGGGACGGGGGAGGAGCGGAGCCGCTAGGACCGAGTTGGAAATGGTGCTTCCGGAGCTGCAGGGAAGGGGCTCAAAAACTGTTTTGGTTTCGCTAAGGAGATTTGGGGGACCAGGAGGCTAGAGAAGGGCTGGAGGAAGGCCCATGAGCGCGGGTCTATGTAAATAATCTTGCTCTCAGGGAATACCAGGGCAGCCGGGGTGTATGTCTGGGGGGCGGGGGGGAGGGCCCATGTACATTTTTGTATTTGAACTTTGTGAGCAAGTTGGATCGAATCCCATGCTTGGGCTTTTCGACTGTACTTGCCATAAAGTCGAGGTCTCTATACCCTAACAGGACCAAGGACCTACTTAAAAAGCCAAGGGCCTGGGAACGGAGGTTGTTTAATGGTGAAGGCAGGGGAAAATTCAACAGGGGAGAGAGATGTGCCCCCAGGTCACTCTCAGCGACCCGACTGAGTCTTCCAGGGGGTCCTCTTCTTACCTGGTGGCTTTCCTAACAAAGTAAGAGAAGGTAAAGTCCCAGTGATCATCCAGCCACGCTTCCACCGAATCCTGGTCCCGCTGCAACTGCGACCCCCCGGGGCCCGGGCTGGCCCGCTCCATGATCCGCGCCCCAAGTCTCTGCAGCTGGTTTGTGCTGTTTTCCACCCCAGCTGGGGTCCCTCCCTCGGAGGAGCAGGACTCTGCCCCGAGACCCTCCCCCTCCGCCTTGCTCCAGTCCGGCTGGCTTTCGGCGAAGCTGCTCGGGCTCCTGGCCAGCCTCTTGCCGCGCCCCTCCTCTCCCGGTCCTCACCGCTCCCAGGTGTGGCGGGTGGGGCAGGCGCTGCAGCCGCGCGTCCTCCCTGGGGTCTGGTGGAAACCGGGTCTCGCAGTGTCTCAGGTCCCCAGATTCCAAGGCGGCGGCGGAGGCAACTGGCGAGCTCTCCGGAAGCTAAGTGGCCACGGCTGGAAGGAGGCCACGCCACCGCTGGGGTGCGCTGTGTGCTGAGCGGGATCCAGGGGAGCGCGCAAAGGTGACTGTGGGTGTGTTCGCAGATGCCCCGCTGTCAGAAAGGGAGAGTGGCGATGTGTGCGCCCATCCTAAATCCCGAAAGCTGGAGCTAGGGGAAGTTTCCACGCAAAGTAAGAGGTGCTGCTACCCTGGGCACTTTTTCCTCTGGGCTGACTGAACAATGACCGTCTGGCCTCGCTTTCCTCCAACCCAGGGCTTGGGTCTGGGAGAAACGGGGATCATCGACCTTCCTCGGAGCCCAGTCAGCCCCGGGGGTTCGAAGCACCCCAGCAACCGTGCGGGTTAAGGAGAGCTGGGGCGTGCGCCACAGATTTGCGGGTCCTGGTGGGTAACTTCCAACAAAGCCATTCCCGTGTTTAAAATGTTAATATTAACGACAATAATAGTTACAAATTAGGGGTCTGCATCAAACATTCCCTTTTCATGGCTGGAACAAGATTTCCTAGGAAAAGGAAAAGGTAAACTGAAATAATTATGATGGTTTGTGTATGAAGTCAGAGAACAAGGGCACCTCTGTACAATGAGGTTAACTTGAGAGCACAGGCACTACGCGAGTACAGTGCACAGCAGCCGATTAGCCCAAGTTTAAATTAATTCGTCGTATTTAAAAGGAATTAACACGGGCGCGCGCGCGCGCGCGCACACACACACACACACACACACACACTACAAAAAAAAGTATCCGTTTAAAAGGGCTCAGCCTTCCTACTCTGTTTTGCCCTGTCCCAATCATGCTTTACAAGAAGGAAGTTGGTGTCTTCCTTTTGCTTTGTTCTCATCTCCATCTTCTTGTCCCGCAATTTGCAGTTTTAATATGGTATTTTTCAGTGACCTAATTTGGGGGTAGAATTAAATCAGGAGTTGTATGTTTCACTACGTGTGAAGGACACTATTATCAGTGATATACCCTGAGTGATCGAGCTGACATACTTTTAACAAAGTCCTTTCAAAATACTCTTGGCAAGAATGTAAGACATTACTCACTACATAGAAACGCATGATTAAATTGATAATGTAAGAACTTTAGAAAATGCCTTCCAATCCCCCCAATGCAATGGTTTATCCTTCCTGCATTAAATAGTTGTCTTTCTGTAACTTCAGTTTCTGACACTTCACTGTTGCATATAAGTAACCACAAGCCAATAAAAAGTAAGCAAAGCAGTAGAATGTGACATAATGCATGATAAATTATATCAGATTTTAAAATGTGAGCTCTAATTTGTTACTATGATCCTGATGTGTGATTACAGTGCTCATGAGCTAGAGACTGCCCTCGGTGCTTAGTTTTTCCCTGTAGAAATCCACGCATTTCTCCTAACAGGAGGTCAATTATGATTTAAAATTCTGCTTACCTACAAAAGATGGAGTGAATTTTTGGCTTGAAATATTTGCTTCTGTTGGTTGTCTTGATTAAATAAACTATCTAAATGTCCATTTTTTCTTTTAACCTGAAAGGGTCAAATTATTAGAAACCAGGAAGTTTTCTGAAAAGTTACTTGAAAACAAAACAAAATAAAACAGTTTATGGATTCTCCCATCAGTGGGTCTGAATTCTCTGTGATGTACATGGTAGATTGGGGGTTACTGTGAAGGCCTGTTATATGAAGTGAGCATATCACAAGGGATTGGGAGATGAGGTATTTCAGACTGTTCTAGTCTCCAGAAATCTCAGATAAAATTTGTAACAAAACCTCTATAATTGTAAAGTTCTTAAAGGGGAGCATATTTTGCATTGACCTCTTGTTCCCCAGCTCCATTTTATTCTTTATCCCTATTTGCTAGATTATTTAATGTTTTAACTTACTGGTACAGACTGCACTAAGCATCTCCAATCTTGTTTTAGAATGAGTTGAAGATTGAGTAAATAACAAACATTACCAGGAAATAACTTCAAAAATGCTGTTACTGCTATTCACAACAAATAAATGTGCAATGATTTAACGGAAAGCCCTCCAGTTCCCAATATACTGGAATGAAGCCCAAACTCTCTAATGTGGCTTACAAAGTTCAACATGATTTGGCTTTTACCTACCTCTACTGTTGAAGGTTTTGATCATACAACCAGAAAAAAATAAATCTATGATCAAGTTCCTTTCAAAAAAAAAAAAGAATATGAATTATAAAAGTCATGAAAAACTTTCCTGCTTTGCTTTTTCCCCCCCAAGTGCCACACAGTATATTCTGTCCCCTTGCAGCAATCCTGTATATTCCAGGCTTGAGAAAATTAATATATTTGCACTTATAATGATATCTAAGTTTCTAACTATTGAAGGGGGAGGACTAGAACATACATTGTAGTGTTGAAATAGAATTGGAGGTTAAAAATTAAATATGGGGGGGGGTGTAGTTGTGTATCATGCAGGGAAATCCCACATGATGAAGAAGTACAGGCAGTTTCTGAGAACTGTGGGTATCCTCTAGCTGACAGCCTACAAGGAGCTCTAGTCAGCAAAAAAAAATGAATCCCTCAGTCTTCACAATACAACAAAGAAAATTCTGCTACCAAACTTTTTGAGCACAAAAGCAGATATTTCCCCAGTCAAGCCTCAGATGTGACCACAATTCCAGCCAATATATAGACTTGCAACCTTCTAATATGCTAAGAAGACATCTTCATAATTGATATCTTAATAATGAGTCCTACAATCCACGAATATAGTATATTTATCCATTTATTCTGGTCTTTTAAAAGTTTTCCTGGTAATATCTTCTAGTTTTTAGTGCATTGGTCTTACATGTATTTTGTTAAATATATCTCTGTATCTACTTCAGCTTTCTCACTGGGAGGTACTAGCAGCAATAACATTTCAATAGCAATGAGTACACTAAGTACCCAGACTTTGGCTTCTAAATGCCATTCTCCACTTTAAAAGGAACCAAGAGTCTTTGGAGAAAAAGTTCCAGGTCTAGGACAGGAAACGTATAAGATATGCCTGGAAAATCTTGTGCTAGAAAATTAGAAAGGCTTAAAATGATGGCAACATATCAGAAGGACAGAGGATGTAACTGAAGGGAGCTTCCAATGAACAAATCTGGATCAATTTGAATATCAAAATATAAAGTAATAGCAAATTGTAACCACTGACTAAAATAAGAAACTGTGATTTCACTCTGATATAAATAAATCGCTAGATAAGTAAGTCAATAGAAAGAAGAGAATGCCAGCTAATAAATACAAAAGGAACTATGTAGTTAGAAAATCATCAGTGGTTGCTAAAACTAATAAGTGAGAGTTTGATGATGAATGGGATGTTTACATAGTCTTAAAGTATCTCCTCACAAGTTTTTTTTTTTTTTTATCAGTTATCATGGGAAAATCGTATCTTTACAATGAAAAAACTTGTGGATCTAACTACGTGATCAATTTAATATCACTTATGTATACAATAATACACTTATATGTATAAAGCATATACACCTTTTGATAGGATATGCTGAGAAGGATACAAGATCACTTCTGTTACTCCTGAATCTGAATCTAATCATGAGGATCAGATTGAGGGATTTCCAAACAAACATACCCAGATTGAGGGACTTTACAAAATAACTGGCCTGCATGCTCCCAAGTTTTCAAGGTCAAGAAAGACAGAGAAAGACAGAGGACCTAGTTACTTGTTACTTTGTAACAATATTACCACAACATTAGTGGCTTGAAGCAACACACATTTGTTATCTCCCAGTTTTTGTGAATAAGGAGTGTAGGCTCTGCCAAACCGTGTCTTCTGCTCAGGGGAGTTCTCACAGGCAATCAGGTGTCAGCCAGAGCTGCGTTCTCGTCTGAGGGTCAACAGGAGAAGGATCTGCTTCCAAGTACATTCAGGCCTTTGGCAGAATTCAGTTCATTGTGATTGTAGAACTGAGAGATTCTTTTTCTTGCTGAGTTCTGGCTGGAGACCCTTATAGGCTCTTGGCCGGAGGCCCCTCTCTGCCTCTAGAAGCCACCTTCATTTCCTTGCTTTCATTATCCAACATGCCTGCCTGCTTCCTAGAGCCAGCAAGGGAGAGACTCTAGCAAGATGGGCACTATAATCTTATGTATGTGATCACACAATCACATACACATAATCACATACACCCCATTACTTTTGCCATCTTCTGTTTGTTGGGACCAAGTCAAGGTTCTGCCTTTGTACAAGGGGAGGGGAATCACAACAGGGTATGAACACCAGGAGGGAGATCCATGGAGGCTACTGCAGGAATCCTTCTAGAATAATACTGTGTAATAAAGCATAGTGACTGTGACATAGCATGTATTCAGTAGATATTTGTGGGAGCAATTTGAAAAAAATAAGTTTTGTTAGAATGCTTTGGCTGCGCTTTTGTGCATTGTATGTAAATATGTTAGCAACTGATCTTTGAATAAGGATTATTTCTTTTAGTGGTCTTTGAAAGTCTTTTCATACCGAGTAAAATCACCATTTACTCTTAGTGCTAGGCTCATGTGAAATAGCAGTTTTCTGAGGACAGTTTTGGAGTACATGTTTCAAGTTGTTGCACAGCCTCGAACAGGGATCAGCCTATTCTCTTAAATGGGTGAATTTAAATTAGATCATAATTCTCCAATTCAAAGACAGAGCCAACTTATGAAGAATAAAGCTGTGTAATAGTGCAATCACTCCAATCAGTACATAGAATTTTCTTTCCCAAATCAAACATACAGTTTTCTACCCAAGGTTCTTGTAGCAGCCAAGAAGTTAGCTTGATATACGAAGGCTGATCCATGTGGAAAGATTATTACATACAAGATGGTGAGCAGCTGTTTTTTTTTTGTTTTGTTTTGTTTTTTGTTTTTGTATCAATGAAGGTCACACATAGAGCAAATGGACTTACATCAAAACCGGAGGGATTTTGGACAGATACTAGACACATTTTCCTGACAGAGGGATGCAATACAGATGGATTTATGATGAAAAACAACTGTGGAATTTTTCCCTGGAGACTTTTACAAAAGGAGTGGACAACCACCTGTTGATAATGCTTTGAAGTCCTATATCAGAGACAGATCGACCTCAGGAGGTCTTTCGGTTCCTCACCACCCTTTCACCTGCATATGGACAGTGCGTTAAACAGAGCAATTATGTGGTGTTCATTGGTAAATAATATTAACTGCTCACAGACGCAGAGCATATAACATAAAACACTCATGCCCAGAACAAATCTATGCTCTTCCCATCCACTTTCCTATTGAAAGAGATTCCTTTCTCTAGAGAAAATATCCCACACTAGTCAGAATGACTAAAAATAAAATAATTAGTTTAGAAAGAAATAGCAAAGAGTGAAACACTTTTAAGTCAACTACATCCAGGTATGACACACTTAACTAAAAAACCAGTTTAAAAGTAGGTCATTTAAAATAGACTTTTTAAAGGTTGAGGGAACAAAAACGTGTATTTTTAAAAGAAAATCTAGAGAAACAGGTTTATTGATCTTGAATTTCTAGAGAATCACTTGTCATTTTCTAAAATAAATTACAGGTAAATTTTTTTTTGTCGATGCTGAGAGTCTCATTTTAAGAATCTCAGACATCTTTGTAGACACCATTGTGGAGCCCATCTCCTCCCAAGTATTAAGAAAAAGTGTGATTTAATGATCAAGCCAGAGAAAAAGAAGGAGCCTCATGACTGGTGATAATTTTCATCTTTTAGGAGTAGCGTTTGGGTAAACGTCTTTGAGCTAATTCTTTTTTTTTTTTTTAAATCAATTTAATAAATTTTCAATTTAATAAAATCAATTTAACAAAACTCATGCAAGCCTCCAAAACTAGGTATAGTATAAATTGTGCAAAATTTTTCACTCAACTTCGATCCATGCCTTGAAAATGCTACATTTTTTTTAATGAACAAAGGTTGTATAGAGATCTAGACTAAACTAGGAGTTCATTCTGTACAGATACAGTCACAGTGATTCCATTTTCCCATTCCTTTCTTATAGGGAAATTAACAACATATTGAAAGGGAATTAACTTGCAGCCATTCAAATTTAGAAGCTCCAGAATAAAATTTTCCAGCTATGCTCATAGAAAATGCTGTCTTTAAATGATAGCAGTCCCAAGACGTGTAATCAATAAATCAATAGAAAGAAGGAACTACATCCATAGCACAGGCCCCAATTTCTTCAAGTTCATTTGTTTTCATTCTTCTCTGCCGATTAAATCACTGAATGCATCAATTAGAATTACTAATTCTATAATTGTGCACTGCACAAGCTATTCCAGCCTGAGAGTAAGGCCTGCATAATCTTTCTTATGTTAGGGCTATGAATCTGAAAAACATTTCGATAATGTTTTAAAATTCAAGAATTTATCAATGCCAGTGATTTTCTCTTTGCAATAGTTTCCTTGGAAGGCTATATATTTTTATAAACTGTGTTGCCATTGCTGAAAACATTTTGGTGAATTTCTCTTTGGAATGCTTTCAGAGCCAGCATTAGTCATTTTGTGTCTCTTCACTAGTGACAATATTTTGGTTTGTTTATTTTATGATGAGAGGAAGTTAGTTTCTTTGTATATTTTAAACAGCCAAAAGTCTGGGCGCCTGGGTGGCTCATTTGGTTAAACCTCTGACTTCAACTCAGGTCATGATCTCACAGTGTATGGGTTCGAGCCCCACGTGTTGGGCTCTGTGCTGACAGCTCAGAGCCTGGAGCCTGCAGCCTGCTTCGGATTCCGTGTCTCCCTCTTTCTCTGCCCCTCCCCCACTCACATTGTGTCCCTCTCTGTCTCTCAAAAATGAACAAATGTTAAATAAAAAATCAAATGGCCAAAAGTCACTCCTCCTATGGTCTTGTGAGAAATACATTTTTCTCTTTTTTTGTAAAATGAGAAATGATTATAAAGTAATGGGACTGATATTTGTTCTTTAGATTGGAAGTTTGTATTATCTTTACATTTGCTAGCTATGTGACCAAAGACAATTTACTCAATTACTCGATACCTCAGTTTCCTTATCTGTAACAGGAATGACAATAGCCCACATAGATTTGTTGTGACTATTAAGTGATATAATAAATGTACAGTAGTAATTAGAGTGCCCGGTACAGAGAGCTCAATAATTCTTACTGAAGGAATAGCTATATGAAGGGACTCTTAGCCTCAACTCTGCATCAAACTCCTTTCTTCAAATCTAATACATTATCGAAACTTACTGCAAATCTATCCTTTGAAGTCAGCTCTCCCTCTTTAGTGTTACTAATTTGTAATTCTCTCTTTTCAACCAGTCATGGAGTCCTGAAGATTGACCTTACATCATGACTCTTAAATCCATCCCCTTTCCTTCACCCTACTTCTTGTCTTCAGTCCATGAACCCGTGAATCCTTCATGTTGCAGGCAGAGTGATCTCTCTAAAGTATAAGGCTGAGGGGAGCCACTTCTCCCATTGTTGTCTGGGTATGGGATGATCTTGGTAAAACCTGTAAGGCTATTTGCAATCTGAACCTGGTTTATTGCAAAGGCATCAATTCCACATTTCTTTAACCTAGCATGCTCTTGCTTTTCCAGGACTTTGCATGTGGCTGAAATTTGCTATGTGACTCTGGCTTTTGGGTAACTCCCACTGTTTCCTCTGGATTTAATTTAGAGATCAGGTGCTCCCGAGTGCTCACATTCTCAGGCACCCATGTGGACCCCACCTGCCACCCACAGCTTATTTATGTATCCCCCTTAAGTAAATTTACAGTGTCTGTACCCTCATTGCACTGTATTGTAATCCCCTTTCTTTGAAATTTATTTCTACATCAGAATATGTCTCCTTGAAGGGCATACACTGTGTCATTCCTGCTAATCTTAGTTGTGCCCTCCTAGGACCTCATGTTCATAGATTCCTCAGACCGTAACAGGACTCAGTAATTATTCATTGAATAAATGAATGAATGATATTTCTGATGCCTTATTTAGAGTTCTTGTGACTCATTAACAACTTTTATTGTTATTAGGAGTTGGTGTTGTAATTCCCAAATTTAGGTGTTCATGCCTACCCTCTCTGCTTGGAAAAACCTGTATCTTTCCCCATATAGTTACATAGCTCATCCTTTCACCTAATGTGTCTCCAATTACATATTCCAGAGAGATTTTCTCAGACCGCCTGAGTAAATGGGACACACTCATCTCACTGGCAAACACATCTTTGTTTTTCTTCATAGCACTTGTCAATTCTGGACATTATATGCTATGTTTATTATTTAATTATTTATTTACTTGATCTCCATAAGCTCTATCAGGTTGAATTTGTGTTTTTTATTACTGAGTCCCAGCTTCCACCATCCCATCTGGCACATAGTGGGTACTTAATGTTGAGTAAAGTATTGAATTCCAACTTATAAGGTCCTTGAGAACAGTAAGTTGTGTATGCTCCCTATCATCTAACCTAAAACGTTACAATCAATCAATCAATCAAAAAATCAAGCTTGTACTCACTTAAAAAAGCTTATACCTACTTTTTTGGATCTTTTCAAAGGGGTTAACTTTATGCTTGAGTAACAGGGTACTTCTTGAAGCAGAGGATACTTACAGGTACCCACTGAAGGGGGTGGGGTTAAAAATTAAGTGAGCCTCTCCAACCTCTGGGAAAGGAGGCAGAAAGTTTCTTTGAAGCAGATCTTTGTTCTGCTAAGAATCAGGTGAAGTTCTGCCCTTATTTATGTAAATGTAGGATAAGAAGGTTTTTCCCGTTTGAAGCAGGAGATGATAATTGAAACAAAAAACTGCCATTCCCCTGGATCCCCTGTGAGCAAACAAAGGTCTCCAGGATGAAATTAAGTGAATTTGCAGAAGGAGTCTGGAACTTCTGGAAGAGAAAAATTTAAATGTGTGTCATTATTCCCTGTGATTTAGCATGTGGTGGGCACGAGTCTGTCAGGGTGAATTGGGGTGTCCCTGATCTAGGCACAGAGACAGACAAGAGCAACAGCTCCCTCACCTCAAGGTAAAATCATCTGCCAAAAGGCAAGTGAATTTACCCCAAAGTTACATAGCTCCAGCATCCTTCATTTAAAGGACCCTTTCTGAGTCTCTGAGTGGGTTCCTATCAATGTGTCCTCATGGTCATACATATTAACTGATGATTGTGACAACTGACTCTTTCCACCTCAACACCTCCTCCTTGGCCTTCTTCAGTAAAATCACTGGAGTGGCTGAAGACGTTTTTGGGATCCAACTAAGAGAAGTTGAGTTAGGGAAACATTTAGTTTGGTTTAAGGGGGATAGGTCAAAGTCAATTCTGTGTATCAATAAGTTTTTGCTAGCTGCCTTGTTATAGAAGTGACTTACACTCACTCTTCAGAATCACCTGGTCTCAGGACAGGAAGGGTCAGAAGTCTTATGACATGAATGTGCCCTAAATTACCTGTCATCAGAAGTATGTAGCTAGTTCAGGAGAAACAAGCTTTTTTCTGATTTCTGATCACCAGAAAAGTGTGATAAGACTTAGTTTAAAATGAGACTACAAAATGTTTGAAAATCTTTGGACAGATATTCACTGGTTAGCAGAAGATTCTGAAAGAAATATAAGACAAATCCTACTTTACTAGTATTTGGTGAAGAAGGTATTAACTATTTAATTTCTAAGATAAACTAAAGAGGACGTTGAGGTAAGATTTTTAAGGCCTTCACCTGAGACTCCACCATTCTCTGCCCTCTACACCGCCCCACCTTCAAATTTTTTTGAAAAGCAAACCTCAAAGCTTTGTCCTGGAAGAGGACAAACACAGCATGTAGTGTTGCTAGACTCTTGGAGTACAAGCACACAGCACCCCAAACCTCAGTATACCAGCACATACAGACTGGCTCGTTGCTAGCTGCCTTAGTGTAAGAATCACGCAAGAATATTTCAATGGGGAGATTCCAACCAGAGGTAAGGCTATTTTATCCATAGGTTTTGAAAAATTGATGTACCAGAAATGGAGGGTGTATTCTGGAAATGAAATTTTGGTCCAAGCGAAAACTTTCTGTGAACACTCATTAAAACTACAATTGTAAAAGGTACCAGAGTGGGAGGTACAAATGTAGGTAATAGATAATTATACAGTTCTGTCTCCTTATAGTCATTCCTATGTTCTCAAAAACAATACCCCTGCATAACTCTGGCACAGTGCTTAAGACCCTAACATCAGCAGTGAGGATTAGGAGAGTCATTGAACGTGCTGAATATCTTCTCTTTGTCCCTCCAGGGACTCTGTTCTCCAGCAGGCTGACCTATAAAGACTACATCAACAAGCATCTTTGCCCTCTGGCTAGTGGTTGCATCAGTAAGAAATGATGGGGCAGGAGGGGAATGAGCTCAGAATTTTTTACTAACCTGAAACAGTGGGCTAAACATGGTGGCAAATTCTTTGTGACCTCTCCCATTGAAAGGCAGAGTCTAATTCCCCTCTCCCTTTTCATCAGACTGGCCTAAGCAATTTGCTTAAAGAACTGAATGCAGTAAAATTAACATTTTGGGACTTCTGAGGCTGGGTCATTACAAGAAATCTTGCAGCTCCCATCTGCCCAGGTCTCTTGAAGCACTCAGTCTTGGAGCTCTGAGATGTATAAGAAATCTGATTACCCTGAGGTTGCCCTGCTGGAGTGGCTGCCAGGAGAGAGCCCATGGAAAGAGAGCAATGCCCGCCATTGCTCAGCTGTTCCAGCTTTTCCAGGCAGATATGTGAGTGAAGAGTTGGAGTACATTGGAACCCCAGCAGATATATTGTGAAGAATCAGGAAACCCAGCCAATAGCAGAACTGAGACATTTCCAGCTGTTCAAACTACTCCAGCTGAGACTCCAGGCTTTGTGAAGTAAAAATAATCTATTTCTGGGGTGCCTGGGTATCTCAGTTGGTTAAGCCTCTGACTTTGGCTCAGCTCATGATCTCATGGTTCGTGGGTTCGAGCCCCACATTGGGCTCTGTGCTGACATCTGAGTCTGGAGCCTGCTTCAAATTCTGTGTCTCCCTCTCTTTCTCTGCCCCTCTCCCACGCATGCTCTGCCTCTCTTTCTCTCAAAAGTACATTAAAAATATTTTCTCTCAAAAATAAACATTAAACATAATGTTTATTCTCTCAAAAATAAACATTAAAAATAATCTATCTCTGCTATGCCCTGCCATGATTCCTGACCCACAAAATTGTGAGCATAATACACACTTATTGTTTTACAGAATAATTGTTTGTGTACGTTTGGGGGTGTGCCGTTACACAGCAGTAAATAATCAAACACCTGGTAATCTCCCAGCTGTGTCATCTCTGGTTGGCTGGGTTCTGCTGCCGGAGTCTCTTCATCACAGCCCTCTCCATATAGCTACTCATGCCTTCTAGCCTATAGGAGGTAATGGCACCCAGCCCTCGCTAGCTGTACTAGTCATTGTTATTGGCTTTCTTGAATCCTGTCCACCTTTTAAAAACAGTCCCTTAATTAACCTCTCCTGAATTACCCAGTTTAAGAGTGTCATCTGGGATTCCTTGGGGTCTTGGCTCATATGCCAGACTTGATACACATGTCTCAAGACATATTGAAGAACAGGGGAGAAAGCTACAGTGTGTAAAGAGGTTCAGAATTATGCTTCAGATAGCTGCAGAAAAATTTGCCTAGCAAAATGGTATGTTTATATACTTATATCAAGTACTTATATCAAGTAATTAGTGTGTTGCCATTAATGAAATACTTTAGGAAACAGTAGGCTTTTAAGGCCATCCTTGAAGTTTTCTGGATTCAGTAAGTCTTACTCATCCTTTTAATTTGTTTGTGAGAGAAATGGCCATTCTCTAGCATACTGCATTATTTTATTTAACAGTCATTATATATTATACTTTCTATATTCCAGCACTCTTCTAAGACCTTTACACAGAATGACTCATTTAATCCCCCTAATAACCCTATCAGCCCTGTGTTATTATCACCATTTTACAGACAAAGAAATCAGGGTATGTAGAAGTTACATAACTGGCCTAAGGGCTCACAGCTAGGAAGCGGAAGCACTAGCACTAGAAGCCACAATGTTCAGCTACAGAGTGCTGTCTTTACCAGTGTGTTTCGCTGTTAGGTCTTGCCAGGAATGATTTGGAAAACAGGAGAAATGAGTTGACTGGGTGGTCTACCGTGTGATTCAGTCAGTGATTGCAGGGGGCCTTCTCTTCTTGAAGGCATCTGAGATGACGGAGCATGAGAAAGAGAAACAGGTTGGAAGCTCCTGAGAGCATAAACACTAGAGAGGACAAGTGTAATAGTTATACATTGCAGTGTAACAAATTACCTCAAAATGTAGTAGCTTAGAGCAACGATAAGTTTTTATGTCTCATGGCTAGTGTAGGTCAGGGATTCAGAGAGGGTCCAACAGCATGTATAATCCACTGTATCTGGAGTCTCAGGTAGAAGACATGGAGTCTCATCTGAAGACTTATTCAGTCCTGTATGGGCCTAGCTGAGTATTCAGTCTGGAATACTATTATCTTCCATCTGGTCCCAGGGGTGCTTAGAGGAAATGCCACCCACAAATGAAATACGGTTTCATGTGTGGGAGTTACTATTTTGGAAAACTTAGCTTAAATGATTTTTTGTTTCAGTCAGGCTTTCTGAAGAAAGCAGAGGGCAAGCTGGATCTGGGTAAAAGGATTATTATAAAAGTGTGAGGAGTGTTTAAAGAAATAAAAAATAAGGGATTATGTAGAAACCCAGGACTAGAAACAGCAGAGAGCCATTATCTCTCCCAGGACTGAAGGAAGGGGAGAAGTTACCAGAACTCTGAGGGTAGCTATTTGTAGAGTGTCTGACAAGAGCTGTGGCCTTCAAGGAGGAATTCAGATAACCAAGGATGAGTTGGTAGAGTAGGAAGAGGGTGAATAAATACTTTTGTGTCATTGTCCTCCTGCCCTCTGATCTCCTGCTTATCTAACCCACTGGATGACATATGGCCAGACCAGTTCATATAGGTCAGCCCCTCAGGACCACAGAGTAGAGTGACAGTAAGAAAGGTAGAGAATGGGCCTGGAAGGGCAAACAGGAGATACCCAACACACCAAAATATTTCTCCTGGTATGTGGGGAGTGATGCATGTGTTTTGGAAGGTCAACAGTTGTCCCTTATAGAGCCTGAGGTGAATTCTGCTGGAATTTGTAATGTCACCATTAACAGACTTTATAATATGTTGTATTGTTTGAAATGACCATTTTGTAGGTTAAAAAAACTGGAAAATTTGATAATTTCATACAGTTCAACCCAATATTCTGGGTACTTTCCAGTTAAAGTTGCTAATGGAAAAATACTTGTATTAGATAACTGAAAATGTTGCTTCTCATTGTTTTATTGTTGGCTATTTTCTGAGTTAGGACTACCTAAAAACTTAAGTGGAATAGGTGTTCTAATTGGACTGCATCAAACATTTTTTAGTTGTTCAGGGGTAAGACAAGATAAAAATATAAAGTCAGCAAAACTTTTGAGGTAGGCATGTTGCTTACTATAGGTCATGGCAGTCTCTACCTCAGTGCCCAACTGAAGTAGTTTAACCTACCTTGTGGTTTGTCCTTCAGTAGCAGACAGCCTTGAACCAAGCAGAGAACTATGAAGGGTATTCTGATGCCTGAATTTCAGGGAGGCCCAGCAGTAAATAGAAGAAACTCATGATAGACCATGGGAATGGCAAGTTTTGAGTTTCATTTTCAAATCATGCTTTTGACCATACTGACCTCTAATCACATATTATTTAGTAATTTATTGGATAAAGGAACTCTGGTGTTTTGATATGTTTTCTCACTGCCATGTAACTAAAAAGATGTGGGTCAGATGCTGGTTAATGTGGATCTTGAAAGGAATGTCTACTGAGGCCTCCTGGGTGGCTCAGTCAGTTGAGCATCTAACTTCAGCTTAGGTCATGATCTCACAGTTTGTGAGTTTGAGCCCTGTGTCAGCTCTGCACTGACAGCTCCAAGCCTGCTTCAGATTCTCTGTCTCCCTTTCTCTCTCTGTTCCTCCCTGGCTTGTGCTCTCTTTCTAAAAAAAAAAAAAAACAAAAAAACAAAAACAAAAACAAAACCAGGAATGTCTACTGAAACATATATATTTAAAAATCTTGCTACTTCTGTTAAACATAGAGGAAACAGAAAGAGCCCCTAAAGCAGATCTCTGTTGTCTAAGCAATTACTGCGTGGTATGGCAGACAGAATAATGAGTCCCTAAAGGTGCCCATCCCTAAGACCTGTGAAAATGTTGCCTTACATGATAAAGGGGACTTACCAGATGTGATTAACTAAAGCATTTAAGATAAGGAGATTATCCTGTATTATCCAGGTGGACCCAATGTAAACACAAGAACCCTTATAAGAGAAAGGCTAGAAACTTACAGTTAAGAGAAGGCAATGTAACAATGGAAGTAGAGATTGGAGGGATATGGCCATGAACCAAGAAATGCTGGCAGCCTCTGGAAGTTGGAAGAGGCAAGGAATAGATTCTCTTCCAAAAGGAACCAGTCCTGCAGACACATTTATTTTAGTCCCATAAGACTTGATTTAGACCTCTGAACCCCAAAATTGTAAAAGAATAAAATTGTGTTGCTTTAAGCCACTAAATTTGTCATATTTTTTTGCAGCAGCCATAGGAAACTAATAAAAGTGGTTTCCTTAGTTATGTGAATACAGGGTGAGGAGGCATCCAGCGCTCCATATTGTTACTCCTTAAAAACCCAGATATGAAATTTGCATGAAGAGTCTAGAAGCCTCAGGGAGATTGGGACCAAGACGTACACCCAGAAATTTGGAGTTTGAGTGATGTGTCAAGGTAGAGTAGGGTGGTATTGGGCAAGACATAATCACATAAAAGAGCAATGGGATGCCTGGAAACAAAGTTTCTTTAGGAAAGTGGGAAGGTCTTGGCTGACCCAGACTTAACATAAAATCCTAAGTACTGCAGAGAGGATGGGTTTGGCATGATTTAGTCTACAAGACCCTTAGGACCCAGCTCCCCTGACATGATGCCACATTTTTAGGGAATAATGGCTGAGTAAGGACAAACAATGAGGACAAACAATGTCATTGTGGACAAACAATGAGAACTCTACTCTAGGAACCCAAGTAAGAGGCATCCCTAAAGCCAGGACATGGGCTTGGACCAGCTCATAGGCTTAAAAAGTATCTGAGGAACTCTTGGGACCAAGTTTCAACAGTGACATTGTGTGGCAGTGAGAAACATTGGTAGGCTGACTGGACTTCTGTTCTGTCTCTATCTGGCCTCTCTACAAGGATTGTCCAGGGGCACCTGGCTCAGTCAGTTAACTGTCTGACTTCGGCTAAGGTCCTGATCTCATAGTTTGTGGGTTCAAGCCCCACATCGGGCTCTGTGATGACAGATCATAGCCTGGAGCCTGGTTCAGATTCTGTGTCTCCCTCTCTCTCTGCCCCTCCCCTGCTCACTCTCTCTCTCATTCTCTCTCTCCCTCAAAAGTAAACAAACATTACAAAAAAAAGAAAGAAAAGAAAGAACGAGAGAAGAAAGAATACAAGGGTTGACCAGATAGGGACTGAATAATCATTATTATGTTCTTGGTAAATATGGTGGGGGAGAAGGGGATGGAGTTTAAAGGAATATACTGGGCTCTCCGCTAATAAGTTTTATTTTGACTGGATTAATTGGGACAAAATAACAGATATGCATACATTTTTATTCTCTAGGTTTGTGGAGCAGGTCACACTGGATATACATGTTTGTGTTCTGTTAGAAAACTAAAAGCATTTCTAGCTTCCTCCTTATGTATTTTTGGGAATCTGAAACTAAACTACATGAGTTTTTATATTCTTTCTTCCCCCAGTTTCTATATTCTTTACTCTTGCTCTCCATTTAAAAAAATGGAATAATCTTATGATTCTATAAAATTATAGGAGTTGCATTTATATGCCTCATCTTATAATCAGCTTCTTTAATTAGGTGCCTTCCTCACAAGTATTTTCCAGAAGTTGCTTAACCTTTAGGGGAAGGTCTACTTTATATCACACATTATGATTTTATATAGCTCATCTCATTTAAATCTTCCCACAGTTCAGTGAGGTAGATTTTCTTTCTATTTTATAAATGAAGAAATGTGTTCATAGGGTTTAGGAATTTCTTCTAGCTGGTTATAAAAGATGGATGTCTAACCATATTATTATGGTTCTATAAGCATTAATTAAGATCATACCTAAACCAAGTGGCAAGTGAGGCATGAATATTACTAAGCTGCTTAAATACATTTAGTGTAGCAACAAAATCAAGATATAAATTATAAACTGTGATATAACAAAGTTTACATATCTCGCATTTTGTTTCAATTAATCACTCCAAACAAATCCCATCAGCAACTAGCCAGTATATCCCCCTTAAACTTCATCTCTTTCACCAATTACCTGAAATATACATATGCTAATAACCTATAAAAGATGGATAAAGAGAACCTAGCACTGTACTTTAAATCAGGAAGTGCTCATCAAAGTTTAGTTGAGTAGAAGGTTGACAAAAGCATCATCTGAAATGCACAGTAAAAATAAGAGAGGCAAAGAAAATTTCCAAAGTTACAGACTGATTTTTAAAATAATGGCTACAGAATGACCAACCTGGTATATAACTCCTTTTGGCAAAATGGTTGAAAATATACCGTAAATTTGAAAGACAGGATTATAAAAAAATCTCCCAACTGAATAATCCTAAAGCTACAAAACAAAAGTCCTCTCCATATGAAAGAGTATTGCCCTCTGAATGTTTTTATTTGGTTTTGATTTTTGGAAGTCTGTGTTTCACCAATCACCCTTGGAAATGGACATTTCTGCTGCTGACAAGCATTCATTTCTCTTTTTTCCAGTAGTACTCAGATCTTACTCAAATGTCTTCCCCTTCCTCACATCTCACATGGGCCTCAGGAAAATCTGATCTCACTACTCACTCCAGAGGTGACTCTGTTACATCTAAGGCTAATTCCGTCCCTAGAGCAAGGGATGGGTGCAGGAGACGACATGTGGTCCAATTAACATGAGGAAAGTCTCTCCAGGGGCATCTGAGAAAGACCCACCATCACAAGGAGAGAGATGCTCAGAGTGGCTCTCCTCCAGACATTACCATTATTCTTCTGTGGCGATTTTGCTGCTGTGCTAGTACTCTGAAGATGAAACTTCAATTTAGAGCCAGGAAAAGAACTCTAGTGCGACAGGACTGTCACCTCGAAGGCCTCACCTCTTTCTCTTCTAGTTGATTGAGCCAATAAGTATCTAATTGCTTAAGCTAGTTTGAGTTTTCTGTCATTTATAGTTGAAAGTATTCGAACCTATACACCATCAGCATTGTATTCTAATCCACAATTGTGCTATAAATAAAATTCTGGTTTTGAGTCAATAGAAGAAGTACGAAAGACAGTCTTTGCTCAGGGGATCAAAATGACGAGACTCTCGCAAACCCAGAGGTCTATACTTAGGGGTCTGCCATGCCATACACACACTCTCTAAACACTACATTAGTTAAAAAACTTGCCAGTTCAAGTATTCCCGTTCATCTGAAGTCATCAAGTTTCAGTTCTCTGACATTGTACATTGCATGTTTTGTGAACTTACATGTTTCCTGTGATAGCAAGAAACCCAAATAATAATTTACCTGGCCAAGAAAAATGAAGAGTAAAGATGGGTACATAATGTGGTTGTGGATTGCTGTAGAAACTTGGCATATTTTTATTTTTATTATTTATTTTTAATTTTTTAATATTTATTTACTTTTGAGAGAGAGAGAGAGACAGAGTGAGAGTGGGGGAGGGGCAGAGAGAGAAGGAGACACAGAATCTGAAGCAGGCTCCAGGCTCTCAGCTGTCAGCACAGGGCCTGATGCAGGGCTCAAACCCACAAACCGTGAGATCATGACCTGAGCTGAAGTTGGATGCTTAACTGACTGAGCCACCCAGGTGCCCCTAAACTTAGCATATTTTTAACACCACATGAACTGATTAGAATAAAAAAAAGAAACTTAACAGCTTTTAAAACTCAAAAAAATTAAGAAAAGGCCATAAATAATTTTTAGGCACATTTAAAGAGAAGCACTAAAATCAAGAGCCATTACAATTTGTTTCAAGTTTGTAATGGTACTTTACACCTTAAAAAGAACATTTGACACTTGAGTAGATGATAGCAGTATACTTAAGTTCAATTTTTTTTAATGTTTATTTATTTTTGAGAGAGAGAAGGAGAGAGAGAGAGACACACACACACACAGAGTCCAAAGCAGGCTCCAGGCTCTGAGCTGTCAGCACACAGCCCAACATGGGGCTCAAACTCACCAACCGGGAGATCATGAGCTGAGCTGAAGCCAGACACTTAACCAACTGAGCCACCCAGGCGTCCCAATAAGTTTTAAGAACCATTGTGAATTTAAATTATCACAGAACTATCAGTGTAGGGTTTCAAACTGATACTATGTCAAAAAATTAACCTAAAATAATGTGTCCATTTGGCTTAAAGACCTAGAAGGAAAGAATAATTAGCAACGTATAAATGATCATTTTAGTCACACTCAAATTTCAAAAGTATGTTTGTGACTTGAATAAGTAAGCTCTTGAGTATAAAATAAAGCCCAAATTTACTTTGAAATTTTATTTTATTTTATTTATTTTAATTTTTTTAACTTTTATTCAGTTTTGAGAGACACAGTGTTAAGTGTGGAAGAGCAGAGAGAGAGAGAGACAGGTTCCATATTCCTAGCAGTCAGGTGCCCCTAGTTTGAAATTTTAAATGATTGGGGTGCCTGGGTGTCTCATTTGGTTGAGTGCGTGGCTCTTGATTTCAGCTCAATCATGATCCCAGGGTAATGGGACCCAGCCCTGAGTCAGGCTCCATCCTGAGACTACTTAAGATCCTCTCTCTCTCTCTCTCTCTCTCTTCCCTTGTACCCCGCTCATGCTCTCTCTCTCTCTCTCTCTCTCTCTCTCTCAAATAAAAAAAATTAAAATAAATAAATAAAACAAAAATTTAAATGGTTTTATTTGTTAAGTAATTATTTATGGCCTAAGATCAAATTATAAACTTTAAAAAATTTACTCTTTATGTAATGAAAGAGTTATTTTTTAAGTTCGCTTGTTTTACACCTTCCCAAGTAGTATATATGGCACATTTATTTGGAGTGAAGTGGTAAAAACAAATCCAGCTCTTATGTAAGCTAGAGGATTGACTTTTGGAGTCTCAGATAGATTTCTTCTTTGTATTTTGCATTTGCTTTATCTTTATGTATTTTTCAAAAAAACAGTGATTCTATTGTTTTTTAAAAATTGAATAAGTAGCAGGATATCTGCTTTGTTGTTCAGAATTTGTTTGTATATAAACACAGTATTGTCCCCAATTAATCTTATGGTTACAATTTTCTGACTGGTTCTTGGATCGATAGCTTATTATGTTGAATTTTTATTATTTCATATAAAATAGTTACAATCTTTAAGCCAAATTAGTATTTATTGACTATGGATGACCACTGTGTACAAAGTGCTATATTTAAATGTTATTATTTTCCCTGTTGCACATAAAAATCCAGTCGCATCGTCACCTCATGAGGTGGACACAAGTATCCCAACTGCTTATATTTACAGTAAAGAAAATCTAATCACTAACTATAAAAAAATCTGGTTGCAAAACAAGTTAAAAACCAGGGATAGTGATAATGATTATCATCTCAAACATTCATTAAGTGTTAAATTTAGAAAAGACTATTTCCTAATGCCTTTTGAAATCTCTCTAACCTTGCCTGCTCAAGCCTTTCTACAATATCTAATTAAACCTGACTCTATTCAGATAAATGTATCCCTTATATTGTTTTTGTGTGTGTGCGCAAAAGCTAATTGATTTATAGCTTATAAAACTTTTTTTGTTTTGTTTTGTTGTTGCTTTAGGACCCACACTGGCAATATTCTAGCAAGGGGATGTTAAGTCGTGTACAGAAGAATAATTCAACTATTCATGGGATCCAGAAAACTCTTCACTGTTTCTTCAAGGTTTGTTCATCCATTTGTGTGTTCAATGACAAAAGATTTTTGAATGCCTCCTATGTAAAATAAATTGTAATTATTCAAAAGTGTTTTGTGAAAAGTATACCATTACCAGGAGGACAGCTACTAGGCCATTCATTTTCTGTTTATTTTGCAAGGAAATGTACCCCTTTGAGCTTGTTTGATTTGGACATGTATTCCTAAAGTAAATATTGCTATTGATGGCTTCCTGTTTAATGTTAAGCTAGTCAAGTGACCCTAGAAGTCTTCCGGTTGTGTTAGGGTTTCCTTTACATAGATTCCAATGCAATTGCTTTCATATTATTTAGGATATAAAAACAAACTATATTCAAACATTTATACCATTTGATTCTTACACTTCCTAAGAGACAAATTACTTTACAAAAATAATAGCATTATTTTTAAGTAATGATGCTATATCCCACTTAAGCCAACCTTTAACATGTCACATTAACTTTTAGACAGAAATTAAATTAACTATGCTGGCTTCCTGGTTCTTGGGAAGTTATTTATTACTCTTTTTCTCTTATCTGCGAAATTAAATTAAATTAAATTCCACCTAATCTATCAATGTTCCTACATCTGGACCCACATCGTCTGCTCTTCCTGCAGGAAGATGGCTCCAACCCCTTCACTTATGTGCCAGATCTTATTCCTCTTTAACTTCTACGAGGCCCTGTGGATCCTTTCTCTCTTCTGCATCATCTTTCCGTCTGCAAGAAATTATTCCCATCAGCATAAAAGCATGCTGTAATATCTTCCATCTTACTTTTATTTAAAAAGCCCTCTCTTGACTCCACATCCCACTGTAGTTCTGTCCATTTCTCTACTCCCTTTTGTGGAGCTCCATCCCTGCTTTTGTTTTCTTCATTTCCTCACTCTCTACTTGGATCTTTCACCCAAATCCACTTCTTTTACTCTTCCAAGGCACTGTCTCTTGAACTCATTTCGGTTATGCTTTCCTCGGTTTCGATTCAAGAAAAGAGTGCTTGTTGGGGTCACCAATGACCTCTATGCTATATCCAGTATAAAATTCTCAATCTTCATCCGACCTGACTTACCAGCAGCATTTGGCACAGGTGACCTTCCCTTCTCCATTTTCTTCATTGAGTTTTCAACACAGCTGTCTGATCTCCCCTTACCCCCTCTTACTGGCTGCTTGCTTGTCTCTCTTAGCTGCTGGATCTGCCTCCTCCTCCTAACTAGAATCAGTCTTCAGCCCCCATTTTATTCACACTCTTGTCTTCAGCCATCTCATTTCTGAGCTGAAAACTTCCAAAATTATATGCCCATCACTGCAGAAAAAGACTGCCTTTATTTCTAGTTGTGATATACAACTGGAAAAGAAGATTCTGTGGCATTCCTCTTTCTTCATTCTGTATTTGTCCCCTCATTCCTCCTGCTACCTTTTGGGATCAAATATGATGTTCATTTGTCCATTCATGTGATAAATACTATTGAGCAACATGTGCCAGACTCTGTGCTGACTTATCCATAACCTAGGCTTCTAATGGTTTCTGGTCCTTGCCTTCTTTTTCCCTTCTTACTCTATTTTATCCATTTCCCATCCTTCAGATATGTTCTAAGTCCCCTCCAAACTCATGTCCCCAGGCCCCCAAATACTTTCTCCCTAAAGCTGCAAACTCAAAATTCTAGAATCTAGATTTCTATATCTGGAACAAACACTTCAAATTCAACAATACAGTTTAAATGCAATTGTGTTAGAAATGCAAACAAACAACAGGGGGGCCTCGGTGGCTCAGTTGCTTAATTGGGCTCAGGTCATCATCTCACAGTTGGTGGGATTGAACACTTCATCGGTCTCTGCACTGACAGTGTGGACCCTGCTTGGGATTCTCTCTCCCTTTCTCTCTGCCCCGCCCCCCGCCTCAAAATAAGTAAAACCCATTTTTAAAAAATCTTTAAAGAAAATGCAAACAACACACATGCTGATGTTCTTCCTACCTAAGTCAGACATGACTCATTCTCAATTTTTCTTCTTCCTTTAGCTCACAGTAACTTTCTAAGTATCTCTGTAACTGGTCCCCTTATCTCTATTCCTACTAATAGTGCTTTGTGCCATTAGCATTTTTCTTTAAGGATCCCTATGCCTCCGTTCTTATATTTCTCCAATTCTTGCCCCACATTGCTGCCAGCATGATCTACCTAAATTGAAATCTGAATATTTCACTGCTCCGAATAATATCTTTGATGGCTTTCCATCTCCCACGGAACAGAGCTCACAGTATTATTCCTTGTAAGAACAAAACATATGAACCTCCTCAGCTTTTCTGCAAAAATTCAAAAGTTCTGGCCCCAAAAAATGACTTGCAGATCTATGAACTGAACGTGCTCTTTTAGACCTTTGGTCTCTGCATACATTTTCACACCCTGTGTGTCTGGTGAATATGCATCTTCCATCAAGACTCAGATCAACTTATACTGTCTTTGAAGCTCCTTAAGCCCCGACACCACATAATTAGGCCTTCTCTCCTCCGTGTTATGATACTTTATGTAGATATCTTTATTTTTTCCATGTATTTCATATAGTGTAATTATTTGTTTCTATGTCTGTGTACTTCAATGGACAGGGAAATCTATGCAGGCAGAGACCATGTATCATTAATCTTATAATTTCAATTTTGAAATTTTTGTTTCATCGTTTGCAGAAAACAGGAAAGAGCTGATACGCATTCTCATATAATGAATAAACTGCAGAAGTTTACATTATAAGACAGACTTTTTTTTTCTAAAACATAATAACTGTTTTCCTAATATGAGTTACTCATATAGGGTTTTTTAAAAATATTGAAATATAACCCACATACCATAAAATTCACCCTTTTAGAGTTTACAATTCAGTGGCTTTTAATATATTCACAAAGTTGTAAAATTATCACCACTATCTGATTCCAGAAAATTCCCAATTCTAGAACTTTTTCATTCTCCCCAAAAGAAACTCTGTCCCTCATTAGCAGTTATTCCCCATTCCTACTCCCTCTCTAGGCCAACTAATCTGCTTTCCACCTCTATAGGTTTGCCTATTCTGTGCATTTAATATAAATAGAATGATTTAATATGTGGTTTTGTATGCCTGGCTTCTTTCATGCAGCATAATGTTTTTAAGGTTCATCTACATACATTATAGCATGTTTTCTTCCTTTTCATGACTGAATAATATTCCATTGTATAGATATGCCATATTTTGTTTATCTATTCTTTGATTGATGGATATTTGGATTTTCTACTTTTTGGCTATTAGAAATAATGCTTTTATGAACATTAATGTACAAATTTTTGTGTGGATGGACATATGTTTTCAATTCTCTTGGGTAAATGTTAGAGATGGAATAACTGGGTCATATAATTCTATGTTCTTTGAGGAACTCCCAAAATGTCTTCCAAAGTGACTGTACTATTTCACATTCCCATTAGCTATGTATAAGAGCTCTAATTTCTCTACAGCCTTGCCAACACTTGTCATTGTTCATCTTTTTTGATTATAGTCCTCTTGGTGGGTATGAAGTGGTATCTCATTATAGTTATACATGGTTTGATATCAGCCTCCTGTAAAAGGGTTATCTAGATTTCCATTCTATTTAAAACCAATAAACGAATATTTTATTTTATATTACTCTGAAATAAATGGGAGGTGATCCTCTCAGAAGATGGAACTATTCATTTTTCTTAAATGTCCTAAAATGTTTCATAGGACTTAGCATATTTTAAATTCTTTCTTATTATTCCTAAGATACTTCCATGACTGAATAATATTCCATTGTGCAGATATGCCATTTTTTTTGGCAATATAAGACCCCCAAATGTTGTTAATTAAGATTTCACTCATGTTAATTTTGAGGGGAAACACTTTCTAGCTCCTATCTATCCTATGTGTAAGCATTATATGACAATTAGGGATATTGAAAATTTAGCCCAGTTAATTTGTCTCCCTTGTGACTCTTTAGACTTTTTTCCCTTATTTTTCTCTTAACGATGATTTTCGGATAACTATTACTTTGTTTTTGTCTACATTTAACCCATTCAACTTAGTATTGTTTGAAATTTTTCATAAATGTACTATAAATTTCCTTTCTGCCACACAACATGATATTCAGCATAGATAGTGGGTTTCAGAAGTCAGGTAATTTGTTTGAACATGTAGTGGGGTGGAATGACATTTGTTAGAGTGGCTGTTTGTACCTTTACACACACATTCCTTTGGTTGAGGCTTACAAATGAGGTGACTATGATTATGGCCAGCATTCCAGTCTCTAGTTGAAGAGAGACTATACAAAAAATAGTGACAATGATTTGCCCAGATAGATTCCCAAGCTCATAAGATGTGGCCAGATGCTGCAGGCCATTTTCTGCAGTGTTAGTGCTTTTGAGAGACTTCTGTTGACATGTCCCAAACATATTCTCATGGGGTTGTTGCTTTGTTTTTTTCAATGCTTATAAAAATATTCATCCAATGATCTTGGTTCATGGACTTTAAGCATTTCTCAATTTTGTTTGGAGGCTTTTAGCTTAGTCATTGAGTAAATGCTTTCTTCATTCATTCACAATTCATTCACCCTGGATCCTTAGTGTGTGATTTTCATTATATTATCACTAAAACATTACCTCCTCAAAGACTTCTCTGACTTTTTCTTGATCTACCATGTGTTTATATGGTTGTGAATAACCTCATCTACCCATTTCTTATAACCTTACCTTAAATATCCAGATCAAATATTTTAACTTCACTCTCATGTGAGTGCTTGGCAGAATATTTAACTTAAATAGTATCACTTCACACTCACAAATAGGCACAACAAATATCAATCACCATATAATTTATCTTACCAATTGTATAAATCCTTTATTTTATTTTAAACTAGAAGTCAAAAGTAATAAGCATTCATATTTCTGTTAATATCATTGATTTTAAAAAGGAAGCAAAGCAAATTATGTAGAATAATTCTCACCTGATAAATGCTTGAAAGTTACATTACCTTAAATAATGTCTCATCAATAATGGGTGGTCATGTCTCATTTCTACCTACTAATGCATTTTGAATATCAAATGCTTTATTTTGTGTCTTTCAATTTCTTTGTTACACTGACTTTTCCTAAGAAGAGGGTTAACATTTTTCATTGATTCTTTTTTTTTTTTTAATGTCTACACTGTCAGCGCAGGCTTTGACATGGGGCTCGATCCCACAAACTGTGAAATCATGACTTTAGCTGAAATCAAGAGTCAAACATTTAACTGACTGAGTCACTCAGGTGCCCCATCATTTTTCATTGATTCTTAAGATAAGATTGATATTGGCAAGCGACTCACTTTCCCTATTCAAGTACATCTTTCTCACTGGTAAAATTTCTTTTTTTTATTGTTTGTGCCTATAACAAAATTACGTTTAATCTGTACCACTGGGAACTCAGAAGATGGGCCATAAAAAATTGTTCTCTCTTCCTCCTCCCCCAAGGATATAATGCTTATATAACTAAAAATTTGAAGCAGATTCATGAGCAGGGATGGACAAAGCCATGTTTTTAGCAACTGGAATTAAAAGAAGTTGAAGCTCAGAACATATCCCATTTATCATGAAGTTTGTATCATGAGGGAATTTATCACTGCTATAATGAGCTTGTGCACCTGCAAAGTCTAGGGCTTACAGGTATGTCTGTAAATGGAGGGTGTATCTGGAGTTCCCACAGGTACCACATCATTTGTTCCCATTTGAATGTGCAATCAGTCATATTCACAGTGCATAAATATGAATAAAGTGTAGCATTGAGCTTGGATGACATGATTTTATGGTTTCAGATGTTTTCAAATCTTTCAAATTTGCTTTGAACTAAATGATCCATCCATCTTTTTTAGAATTTTTTCTTTCATTGCCAGTTGCCTCCATTTTCTCTAAGGAAGAAGAGGCATCTTGATCCCCAAATAATAAATTCTTATTGAATTCTAGTGGGTCCTATTCTATATTATCATCACATTACTTTCAACAATCTTAAAAGTCAAGGATTTAAAATTTCTCTCTTCCATTTTGTTAACTTTGTTGGTCATATTCTTCTTCCTGGAATGATTTTAGAAAGCTAGTTTTAGTACCAACACTTTGTAGGACTGACACTGGATGTTGCACATTAGATGCTTGGGTGCATTACTGGTCAAGTTACAGAGTTATGTAAAGCCTCAGTTTTCCTATATATAAAATGGATTATAAAAAAATAGGAGAGCTTCCTTACCCAAGCAGAATTGATATTGGAAGAAAAACCTACTTAAAATGAATACACTTCAAATACCATAAATTTTATAGCAAATTATAAGAAGTTTGCAAATTCATCTTTAAAAATTCAAACTAAACTATCTGATAATGAATTCATTTTAATTCATAGTTAACATTGCAAAGATACGGTATTTTTAGCATAAATAAAAAATGAATCGTATTAATTTTTGACACAATTTTGGAGGGATAAAATGATGATAGCATGATAGACAATCTTCACTTCAGACTTGGCTTTTAAAACAGAATCATGTTTTGATATTTAAATCATTCTGTTTTGAAAAACATAACCTGGGAGTGCCTGGGAAGATGGTGGTGTAGGAGGACACTGGGCTCACTGAGCCCTGCTGATCGCTTAGATTCCACCCACATCTGCCTAATTTACCCAGAAAACCACCAGAAGAGGAGCAGAACGGAGTCTCCGGAGCCAAGCATTAGACAAGAGGCCCACGGAAGAGGCTAGGAAGGGCAGAGAGGTGGTGCACGCTCCACGGACAGGCGGGAGGGAGCCAGAGTGGAGGGGCGGCTCGCCCTCAAAGCAGAGCCCCTAAGTCTGGCTTGCAAAAGTGGAGGGGCCGGACTGTGTGAGTTCTGACAGCCAGCAGGACTTAACATCTGGAATGTTATAAGTCAACAGCTCTGCTCCCAGAGCGGGAAGTCTAGAGGACAACAGGAGGGAAAGGTGTTGAGCCCCGGAGGACAGAGCTCAGCTTGGCAGGGAACAAAGGCGCTGGGAAGCTCTGTCTCCCTTGCCCATCCCCCTCGCCCATCCCCCAGCCAAAATCCCAAAGGAAACCAGTTCCCATCACTGAAATTGCTTGCACAGAGCAAACACCCAATGCTGTGCTTCTGCAAATCCATCCCTCTGATGGGTCTGCCTCCCTCTGGGTGCTGCAGGGCCCCTCCCAAAGTGGACCACCGAAGGCAAAGTGAGCTGAGCCTGCCCCTCCCACCCCTGTGCACCTTGTGGGTCCACCCCGGCTAATACGCCAGATCCCATCCAAGCTGTACCACAAGACTGGCAGTGTGCAAGTAGCCCAGACAGAGGCCACACCACTCCACAGTGAGTCCTGCCCCTGGGAGAGGGGAAGATAAGGTACACACCAGTCTGGCTGTGGACCTAGCAGTGGGCTGGGGGCAGACATCAGGTCTGACTGAGGCCCCACCCACCAATGCAAGTTACTCCAGACAGCACAGAGAAAGAGCCCTGCAGTTCCCCCCACTCCAGGCACTATCCAAAATGACGAAATGGAAGAATTCTCCTCAAAAGAAACTCCAGGAAGTAGCGACAGCTAGTGAACTGATCAAAAACGATTTAAGCAATATAGCAGAAAATGAATTTAAAATAATAGTCATAAAATTAATCACTGGGCTTGAAAAAAGTATAGAGGACAGCAGAGAATCTATTACTACAGAGATCAAGGGACTAAGAAACATTCAGGAGGAGCTAAAAAAAATGTTATAAATCAGCTGCAAAATAAAATGGAGGCAACCGCAGCTCGGATTGAAGAGGCAGAGGAGAGAATAGGTGAATTAGAAGACAAAATTATGGAAAAAGAAGAAGCTGAGGAAAAGAGAGATAAAAAAATTCCAGGAGTATGAGGGGAGACTTAGAGAACTAAGTGACATAATTAAATGAAATAATATATGCATAATTGGGATTCCAGAGGAGGAAGAGAGAGGGAAAGGTCCTGAAGGTGTACTTGAAGAAATCATAGCTGAGAACTTCCCTAAACTGGAGAAGGAAGAAGGCATTGAAATCCAAGAGGCACAGAAAACTCCCTTTAGACGTAACTTGAATCGATCTTCTGCACGACATATCATAGTGAAACTGGCAAAATACAAGGATAAAGAGAAAATTCTGAAAGCAGCTAGGGTTAAACATGCTCTAACATGTAAAGGGAGACCGATAAGACTCATGACGGATCTGTCTACTGAAACTTGGCAGGCCAGAAAAGAATGGCAGGAAATCTTCAGTGTGATGAACAGAAAAAAAAAAAAAAAATGCAGCCGAGAATCCTTTATCCAGCAAATCTGTCATTTAGAATAGAAGGAGAGATAAAGGTCTTCCCAAACAAACAAAAACTGAAGGAATCCATCACCACTAAACCAGCCCTACAAGAGATCCTAAGGGGGATCCTGTGAGATAAAGTACCAGAGACATCACTGCAAGCATGAAACCTACAGACATCACAATGACTCTAAACCCATATCTTTCAATAATAACACTGAATGTAAATGGACTAGATGCTCCAACCAAAAGACATAGGGTATCAGAATAGGTAAAAAAACAAGACCCATCTATTTGTTGTATACAAGAGACTCATTTTAGACCTGAGGACACCTTCAGATTGAAAGTGAGGGGATGGAGAACTGTCTATCATGCTATGGGAAGTCAAAAGAAAGCCGGAGTAGCCATACTTATATCAGACAAACTAGACTTTAAATTAAAGGCTGTAACAAGAGATGAAGAAGGACATTATATCATAATTACAGGGTCTATCCATCAGGAAGAGCTAACAATTATAAATGTCTATGCACTGAATATGGAATCCCCCAAATATATAAAACAATTACTCACAAACATAAGCAACCTTATTGATAAGCATGTGGTAATTGAAGGCCTTTATATAGGGGGACTTTAATACTCCACTTACAACATTGGATAGATTATCTAGACACAGGATCAATAAAGAAACAAGGGCCCTGAATGATACACTGGATCATATGGACTTGACAGATATATTTAGAATTCTGTATCCCAAAGCAACAGAATATACTTTCTTCTCGAGTGCACATGGAACATTCTCCAAGATAGATCACATACTGGGTCACAAAACAGCCCTTCATAAGTTTACAAGAATTGAAATTATACCATGCATACTTTCAGACCACAATGCTATGAAGCTTGAAATCAACCACAGGAAAAAGTCTGGAAAACCTCCAAAAGCATGGAGGTTAAAGAACACCCTACTAAAGAATGAATGGGCCAACCAGGCAATTAGAGAAGAAATTTAAAAATATATGGAAACAAACGAAAATGAAAATACAACAATCCAAATGCTTTGGGATGCAGCAAAGGCAGTCCTGAGAGGAAAATACATTGCAATCCAGGCCTATCTCAAGAAACAAGAAAAATCCCAAATACAAAATCTAATAGCACACCTAAAGGAAATAGAAGCAGAACAGCAAAGACACCCCAAACCCAGCAGAAGAAGAGAAATAATAAAGATCAGAGCAGAAATAAACAATATAGAATCTAAAAAAACTATAGAGCAGATCAATGAAACCAAGAGTTGGTTTTTTGAAAAAATAAACAAAATTGACAAACCTCTAGCCAGGCTTCTCAAAAAGAAAAGGGAGATGACCCAAATAGATAAAATCATGAATGAAAATGGAATGATTACAACCAATCCCTCAGAAATACAAGCAATTATCAAGGAATACTATGAAAAATTATATGCCAACAAACTGGACAACCTGGAAGAAATGGACAAATTCCTAAACACCCACACACTCCCAAAACTCAAACAGGAGGAAATAGAAAGCTTGAACAGACCCATAACCAGTGAAGAAATTGAATCAGTTATCAAAAATCTCCCAACAAATAAGAGTCCGGGACCAGATGGCTTCCCAGGGGAATTTTACCAGACATTTAAAGCAGAGATAATACCTATCCTTCTCAAGCTATTCCAAGAAATAGAAAGGGAAGGAAAACTTCCAGACTCATTCTATGATGCCAGTATTACTTTGATTCCTAAACCAGGCAGAGACCAGGTAAAAAAAGAGAACTACAGGCCAATATCCCTGATGAATATGGATGCAAAAATTCTCAATAAGGTACTAGCAAATCGAATTCAACAGCATATAAAAAGAATTATTCACCATGATCAAGTGGGATTCATTCCTGGGATGCAGGGCTGGTTCAATATTCACAAATCAATCAATGTGATGCATCACATTGATAAAAGAAAAGATAAGAACCATATGATCCTGTCAATCGATGCAGAAAAAACATTTGACAAAATTCAGTATCCTTTCTTAATAAAAACCCTTGAGAAAGTCGGGATAGAAGGAACATACTTAAACATCATAAAAGCCATTTATGAAAAGCCCACAGTTAATATCATCCTCAATGGAGAAAAACTGAGAGCTTTTTCCCTGAGATCAGGAACACGACAGGGATGTCCACTCTCACTGCTGTGGTTTAACGTAGTGTTGGAAGTGCTAGCATCAGCAATCAGACAACAAAAGGAAATCAAAGGCATCAAAATTGGCAAAGATGAAGTCAAGCTTTCGCTTTTTGCAGATGACATGATATTATACATGGAAAATCCGATAGACTCCACCAAAAGTCTGCTAGAACTGATACATGAATTCAGCAAAGTTGCAGGATATAAAATCAATGTACAGAAATCGGTTGCATTCTTATACACTAATAATGAAGCAACAGAAAGACAAATAAAGAAACTGATCCCATTCACAATTGCACCAAGAAGCATAAAATACCTAGGAATAAACCAAAGATGTAAAAGATCTGTATGCTGAAAACTATAGAAAGCTTATGCAGGTAATTGAAGAAGATATAAAGAAATGGAAAGACATTCCCTGCTCATGGATTGGAAGAATAAATATTGTCAAAATGTCAACACTACCCAAAGCTATCTACACATTCAATGCAATCCCAATCAAAATTGCATCAGCATTCTTCTCGAAACTAGAACAAGCAATCCTAAAATTCATATGGAACCACAAAAGGCCCCGAATAGCCAAAGTAATTTTGAAGAAGAAGACCAAAGCAGGAGGCATCACAATCCCAGACTTTAGCCTCTACTACAAAGCTGTCATCATCAAGACAGCATGGTATTGGCACAAAAACAGACACATAGACCAATGGAATAGAATAGAAACCCCAGAACTAGACCCACAAACGTATGGCCAACTCATCTTTGACAAAGCAGGAAAGCATATCCAATGGAAAAAAGACAGTCTCTTTAACAAATGGTACTGGGAAAACTGGACAGCAACATGCAGAAGAATGAAACTAGACCGCTTTCTTACACCATTCACAAAAATAAACTCAAAATGGATAAAGGACCTGAATGTGAGACAGGAAACCATCAAAACCCTAGAGGAGAAAGCAGGAAAAAAACCTCTCTGACATCAGCCACAGCAATTTCTTACTTGCCACATCTCCAAAGGCAAGGGAATTAAAAGCAAAAATGAACTATTGGGACCTCATGAAGATAAAAAGCTTCTGCACTGCAAGGGAAACATCAACAAAACTAAAAGGCAACTGACAGAATGGGAAAATATATTTGCAAATGACATATCGGACAAAGGGCTACTATCCAAAGTCTATAAAGAGCTCACCAAACTCCACACCCAAAAAACAAATAATCCAGTGAAGAAATGGGCAGAAAACATGAATAGACACTTCTCTAAAGAAGACATCCAGATGGCCAACAGGCACATGAAAAGATGCTCAATGCCCCTCCTCATCAGGGAAATACAAATCAAAACCACACTCAGATATCACCTCATGCCAGTCAGAGTGGCTAAAATGAACAAATCAGGTGACTATAGATGCTAGCGAGGATGTGGAGAAACGGGAACCCTCTTGCACTGTTGCTGGGAATGCAAACTGGTGCAGCCACTCTGGAAAACAGTGTGGATGTTCCTCAAAAAATTAAAAATAGACTTACCCTATGACCCAGCAGTAGCACTGCTAGGAATTTACCCAAGGGATATAGGAGTGCTGATGCATAGGGGCACTTGTACCCCAATGTTTATAGCAGCACTTTCAACAATAGCTAAATTATGGAAAGAGCCTAAATGTCCATCAACTGATGAATGGATAAGGAAGTTGTGGTTTATATATACAATGGAAAACCACTTGGCAATGAGAAAGAATGAAATCTGGCCTTTTGTAGCAACATGGATGGAACTGGAGAGTGTTATGCTAAGTGAAATAAGTCATACAGAGAAGGACAGATTCCATATGTTTTCACTCCTATGTGGATCCTGAGAAACTTAACAGAAACCCATGGGGGAGGGGAAGTAAAAAAAATGGTTAGAGAGGGAGGAAGCCAAAACATAAGAGACTCCTAAAAACTGAGAACAAACTGAGGGTTTATGGGGGGTGGGAGGGAGGGGTGGGTGGGTGATGGGTATGGAGGAGGGCACCTGTTGGGATGAGCACTGGGTGTTGTATGGAAATCAATTTGACAATAAATTTCATAATAAAAAAAATAAAAACATAACCTGCCAACAGTTTGTTAATTTTCTTTTTCAGTTGTTAGCTACTCTAAATTCTGCCAAGTCCTCATTTGTTAATGTCTTTTCAGTGTTCCAACATATTTTTTTATCGACTTCATGAAGTTTGCATCTTTTCCAAAATTTACAATTATGCTTTGTTGTTGGCTTTCACTATGTTTCTGGTTGTTTGACATAATTAACAAGAAACTGAGGAACAGAAACTTTGGCTCTTGTATAGGGATGCTGGCATTAAATGGAAATGATTTTATTTGTGTGCAATTCATTCTATAAGTAGTCAACTAATTAGTGAATATTTTGTACTATAGTGACTTTTACTTTCTCTTAATATTTGGACTCAATAAATAAACACTGATATAAGAGCCCCCTAACTCATCTAATTATATCATTAAGAAATCTAAATGTAGGGGGTGCCTGAGTGGCTCAGTTGATTAAGCATTCCACTCTTAGTATCGGCTCAAGTCATAATCTCATGGTTCATGGGTTTGAGCACCACATTCGTCTCTGCACTGACAGCATGGGGCCTGCTTGGGATTTGGTCTCTCTTTTGCCCTCTCTCTGTCCCTCCTCCCCTTGCCATCTCTCTCAAAAAAATAAATAAACTTAAAAAAAAATGTAGGAATATATCTAAGACACTTAGCACAGTGCCTGGCATATATTAATCAAACCATACATATTAGTGATTGTTACTAATATGATTATTTTACAACCATCTTCTACTGAAGATAGTTGATCATAAATGGTAAGTCTTTGGGATACCCACTTAACAGAATAAACTTAGCCATCTAGAAATTACCAAACTGTTAGGTTAACAGATCACTTCTGTGATCAGAACCACCCATCCCATTTATTTAACTCACCAGAGTTTACTTCCACAAACCAACTGACAAAACAAATAAACAAAAAACACAGTCTTTTAGAGACTCAGCAGCCCAATCCATTCATGCTGGTTTTTCTCTTCAAAGGGAGGACACAGAAAGTATAGATAGAGAGTTTAGGTTTCTAAGTCAGAAACTGAAAAGGCGAAAGACTTTTGGCTGAATTTGTGGCAGAGTGAGAAATCAAGACTGTATGTCAGGTGAGATTTCCTTTAAACACTTTGCCTCCCTCCTTTCCTCCCTTTCCTTCTTCCTTTGGTCTGCAGTTCTCTTTTCGCTAAGATTGAAATCAAAAGCAGAAGTGGGATCCAATCACTGTGATTTTTATTTGAGACAATGGAGAAAATAAACAAAAACTGGGATAAATGGAATGATAAATAATCTTGGCTAAGAGCACGCAGTGCCTATTTCCCAAGATACGCAGTCAGAATGACCTTAGCAAATAACTTTAACCTTATGTAGGATGATTGCCATTTCTTCAGTCTGACTCCCCAAACCCCAACCTTTCTCTCCTCGCTTCCATTCCTAAATTTATGTTTTAAATGTGGGTTATGAGATCAGTAAGCACCTTAACTGTCCGTATCAGTGCTTCTTAAAATTAAAATGCATAAGGATCTCCTGGAGACTTTGCTAAAATGCAGGTTCTGACTCTGTAGGTCTGGGGAAGGGCCCAAGTCTGTTTCTAATAGCTCCTGGGTGATACTGCTGCCAGTCCAGGGCCAAGAACCGCACTTTGAGGAAGAAGAATCTAGTGTATTCCCAGGAATGTTTGGTGAGATGAAATGAAAGCCCTCACTGATGATTAAAGAGGTTAAATGTGCAGTTTTCTCTTTATCAATCTTGCTTTGCCATATATCAGGAAATTAAAGTGGTCTTTCTAACACTATTTGAGTTTACAAAGGCATGCTATTTACTCTATTTCTGGCCTTTCAAGGACATTTCAAAATGATGATGTTCTACTTCTTCTTGGGTGTCAACATTAAGCTGTCTCATCTAATTTTGTCTTGACAAGATCGTAAAGTAGATAGTCTCTGGTTTTCCGAGTTACCTCGTGATCTCTTGCTGCTTCCTCCTCAGCAAAGCTTCTAAATCTATTCTAATCAGAGTGTAAATAACTAATAATGATAGTGTAAGACTGATGGGAAGGCAGTATTAAGTTCCTACTACATGATACAAGCTGTTGGATGTGCTGAGACACAATGATGAACGAAATATGTATGGTATCTAATTGCCTCCACCCTTTAAGCCCGTGGCATGGGTGTGATTCTAATTGTGCAGCTGCGAACACACAGTGAGTTAAATACCTGGAGCAGTGACAGCAGGTAATGGCAGAACCGAAATGGAAGCCCAGTCCTTTTTGACTCCAAAGCCCTGGCTAAAGCTACTGAGCTATTCTGAATAGGAAGGTGCCTACTCCCTCAGCACTATGAATGACCAGGGGTTTTGTACTCTCGAGTGTCCAAAAAAAGTCACTCTATTTCTTTTTCTTATCCTTTCAGAAGAAAGCTTTTGACTTCATAGTGACAGCTGCCAATCTGTTTTATAAATAAGGATCCCACCTTCAAATCCAACCATTCCAAATGTATATCGTATTCTGAGACTGCTTTACAACTAAATAGATTTTCTCATTTTAGTGCCATTTCCTATCTTTCTATCTCTTGTGCTAGATAATTGACAATAATTCATATTTTTTTAAAAAAGACAAAGGAAACTCCTACCATACACAGAAATCAATTTGAAGTGATATTGAGATCTAAGTGTGAATGAAAGATGTAACAATAAAATTTATATATAACCCAGGAGAATGTCTCCATGAACTTGGAGTAGGGAAAGTCTTTTTTTTTTTTTAAATATTTTAATGATTATTTGTTTTTGGGAGAGAGAAAGAGAGAGACAGAGCATGAGTGGGGAAAAGGGGCAAAGAGCGAGGGAGACACAGAATCTGAAGCAGCCTCCAGGCTCTGAGCTGTCAGCACAGAGCACAACACAGGGCTTGAACTCAGGAACCGTGAGATTATGACCTGAGCTGACGTTGGGCACTTAACCAACTGAGCCATCCAGGCACTCCCTGGGAAAGTCTTTTTAAGCAGGATACAGAAAACATTAATCATAAGGGAACTTACTGATAAATAATATTGTATTAACACTTTCATTGTTAAAAGTATATTAAGGAAGTAGAAAGGCAAGCCACAAAAGAGGACTCAGAATAAAAATATACACAAAAACATTCCAATAAATCATAAGAAAAAGATGGAAAGCATATAAGAAAATGTTGCAGAAGACTTACAAGAGCACTTCGGAAAAAAGTGTATCCAAATTGCCAGTCACGTATGAAAATGTTCTCAACCTCATTTGAAATACAATTAAATTGCAATTTAAATAAATTAAAAGCACAATAAGATACCTCCACACCCTCTAGAAGATCTAAAATTAAAAAAAAAAGTCAATACCAAACTCAAAAAAAGCATAGAGCAACTGGAACTCTTATATACTATTAATGGGAATGTAAATTAACACAGCAACTTTAGACAACCTTTTGGCAACAAATATTAAAACTGAGCCGATGCACAGGCAATGATTAAGCAATTCTACTTCTAGGTATATATGTAACAGATATATAAGCAACAGAAAGTCATGTTTATGAATATGCATTTTCCCAGTGGTCAAAACTGGGAACAATCCAAATATCTATAAACATAAAATGGATAGACAAATTGTGTTTTATTCATTCAATGACATACTATTTAGCAATGAACATGAATAAATAATTGACGCTTGCAACAATATGGGTGAAATCTTATAAACATAATGTTGAACAAAGACACAAGGACACATTGTATGATTCTGTTTACATGAAGATCAAAAACAGGCAAAACTGATACATGGTATTAGAAGGGGGACTTTTGAGGGGAGGGAGAAGCAAGTGGCCAGGGCAGGAAGATGAACTCCAGAGTTCTGGATGTACTATTTCTTGACCTGGGTGGTGGTTACCTATGTGTGTTCCGTTTATGAAAAAGCACTGAGATGTGTATTTATGTATATGTAAGCCAATGCATACATGTTGTATACATTATGTGATTCAACAATACTTTCCTACATGTATGTTATTTTTTTGATAAGAAGTAAAGTGTACGAAGGAGTAAAATTAATTAGTCCCTGTGTTTTTAATGTCATCTCTTGCTCGTTTTTCTCCCTCTATAGCAAAGAAGACAAGTTTTTCTTAATTTGATTCCTTTGCCTTGCATGACTGAAATCTCCATTTTAAACAAATTTTTATGACTCTTGTACATTTAATACTTCTTTTTTTGTCTACAGGTTTTGCCTTTTCTACATCAAATCCATTCTGTATTATTTATTATTATTATTATTATTATTATTATTATTATTTAGTTCTGACCCAAACCTCTGATTTTTGTCACTTTTCCATTTGTCTTTTACATTTCAGCAAGGTTCTGGTAATAATTCCATTTGACCTTAAGACAAATGCATTATCAAACATTAAACAAAGAGCAGCTGCCATGGGCCTGATGTGTGACCTCATTCCACCTAACATTTAAGGAAACAACAGTCTAAGAATGATGGGATACTTTCTTCCTGAGGATGTGAGGCTTATGACTAAATAGATGTTTTTTTAAAAAGAGTACAGAAGATGAGAGTATAAAGGCGCTTTATCCTGCCAGAAGTGGAAAATCGCCCTGTCACCACACTGTGCAGGGGACAGCATCATGCACTGTCCACCACCACCACCCACTGCTGCCCAAGGCAGCACATGGCAGGAATGGTTTGGAAAAGACTTGGGTTCCGAGGTCATCAGGTCGGGATTCAAACTCTAGATCTTACTAACAGTGTATTCTTGAGCACGTATTCAGCCTCTCCGACTTGACTTCTCTATAAAAATGGGAGTATAAAAAGTCTAATCACAAAACTGTTGAAAGGATTTCAATTGCATGAATGTATAAATGTCTCTGCCATAATATTTAACACCTCTAGGTGTTCAAAAGATGAACTACTTTCTCTTTTATATCCTTTTCCTTTCTTATGCAAAAATATATTGTTGGAATAGTTTGCGATTGTTGCAATTACTGTTGTTTATTAAGTTTTTAAGTTTTAATTCCGGTATAGTTACATACAGTGTTACATTACTTTCAGGTGTGCAATATAGTGACTCAGCAATTCTATACATTACTCAGTCCTCATCATGATAAGTAAGTGTGGTCTTTAATCCTTATCACCTATCTCACCCACTCCTCCCCCCACCTCTCCTTGGGGATCTGTTCTCTATAGTCAAGAGTCTGTTTCTTTATTTGTCTTTCTCTCTTTTTTCTTTTGTTCATTTTTTTCTTAAATTCCACATGAGTGAAATCATATGGTATTTGTCTTTTTCTGATTTACTTCTCTTAGCATAATACTCTCTAGCTCCATGTTGTTGCAAATGGCAAGATTTCATTCTTTTTTATGGCTGAGTAATATTCCATTATATATACATTATATATATATATATATATATATATATATATATATATATGCACCACATCTTTATCCATTCATCAGTTGATAGACACTTGGGCTTGGGCTGCTTCCATAATTTAGCTATTATTGATAATGCTGCTATAAACATTGGGTTGCATGTATCCCTTTGAATTAGTATTTTTGTATCCTTTGGATAAATACCTAGTAGTGAAATTACTACAACATAGGGTAGTTCTATTTTTAAGTTTTTGAGGGATCTCCACTGCTGTTTTCCAGAGTGGCTGCACCAGTTTGCATTCCCACCAACAGTGTATGAGGGCTCCTTTTTTTCTACATCCTTACCAACACTTGTTTCTTGTGTTGTTGATTTTAGCCATTCTGACAGGTATGAGGTGATATTTCATTGTGGTTTTGGTTTGCATTTCATTTCCCTCATAATGAGTGATGTTGAGCATCTTTTCATGTGTCTGTTGGCCATGTGGATGTCTTCTTTGGAGAAATTTGTGTTCACATATTCTGCCTATTTTTTAACTAGATTGTTTTATTTTTGGGTGGGGTGTACAATTATATTTGAGTTTTTTATTCACAGCAATCCAGCTTTGGACATGACAGGCTGTGGGATTTTTATTTCATGAATACGTACTGGATCCACATATCTTTTCATACAGCCTTTTTTTGAATTTTCCCTTTTGAATTTTCCCGATGAATCTGTACCTAGATGGGATAATAAAGTAATAATGATGTTAGTAAAATTCCTTTAATGGAAAGAAAATATTTGATCTACTATCTTTTTAAAATATTTTTTTCCTTTTAAGTTTATTTATTTATTTTAAGAGAGAGAGAGAGAGAGAGAGAGAGAGAGAACATGCACACACACATGAGTTGAGGAGGGGCACAGAAAGAAGGAGAGCCACTCAGGTGCCCCATTTTTAGTGTTTGTTTTTAAAGCAATGCACATTTGGCCAGTTTTGATTATAGCCGGTTGAATTTGGATTTTAAAAAATGTGTTACCTAGGAAAGTTGTAAATGCAGTAGCTGGAAGCGATTCTAGTATTGAGCAATCTCTCATTTTACATATGAAAATGTAGGAGGCAAAACAGTTTGCCTAAGGTGACCATTGAAAGTTAGGAGTCAATGAATCTTCTCTGAGTTCTAAGTGGTAGAAAGTGGACACACATACTGAAAAAAAAAAACAAAAAACAAAAAACAAAACGATGAGAGTCAGTGTATTAATAGCTGGTAAAGCTGGATTTGAAAATCCAACTGGGAGGGGCCCCTGGGTGGCTTAGTCAGTTAAGTGTCTGACTTAGGCTCAGGTCATGATCTCATGGTTTGTGGGTTCCAGTCCCTCATTGGGATCTCTTGCTGTCAGCTTGGAGCAGGGAGCCTCCTTTGGGTTCTGTGTCTCCCTGTCTTTCTGCCCCTCCCCCGCTTGTGCGCGCGCGCTCTCTCTCTCTCTCTCTCTCTCAAAAATGAATAAACATTAAAAAAAAAACTTAAAAAAAAAAAAGAAAAGCCAACTGGAAATGAGGTTAAAATGGCAGTGTTCTGAAACTGTGTCTCAAAATTGAGACCTTGGAGCCCTCTGCAAAGCTGACTCCATGTACACCTGCCAGCCCCAGGTCTGCCTGGCAAGCTCAGACACCACAGAGTGCAGTTTAAGGGAGAAAGCTGAGCCCTGGTGACTTCTTTGCATGACTTTTGTCAGACACACCCTTCAGTTCCCTCAAAGCAGCATCCCCTGTAGATCAGCAGCTGCTTTTAAAATGCCGAAAAATATTTATTTTAAAGAAATTTGCTCTGTAACCTTATGCAGAGTATTAATTTGTTTAGCCTGCTTTTTTGAACTACTTGTGTCATGTTGGGGAAGATGTCAACTTACAACCTGTCCAAATTATTGTAATTCCAGATTATTATTATTCCTTTTTTTGTTATCACTTTCCATAATGTTTGGTAGATTTCCCCTTAGCATCAAGCAACTTAGTATAACATCTTACAAATGAAAATCCTTAGAAGACTATACAGAATGATGTCCTTTTTGCTTATTCAAATTCATGTGGGTTTAGTTGTCCAAATTCTTGAGGAGCTATTTTACGGTTTCAAACTGTAAAAAAGCTCCAAAATTACAAAGCCCAAAGAGATAGAAAAAAATAAGCCACACAGGGGCTAAGGACTATATGCCATATGGCAGTCAAGATAAAAATTAGGTGAAAGAGTGAGTTTCTGTACACAAACAGCAGTTTATTCCCTAAAGTTAAGAACCTGGTAGTGAAATATAAGTAGGAACTATAACTACTACTTTATGAAGTCACTTCATTAGCAAATCAGTTTGATGTTAGTGCAAGAATAAGCATAAGCAGGCTTTGAGGGTGTATGATATTAATTTAATTTGTTAGATCCACTTGCCACAAAGGATCTGAGGCATCTGAACCATTATTGGGAAATGGACAACCTTTTTTTTTGGGGGGGGGGGAACTTGGCTTTTTTTTTCAGGAACCTAACACGACTGTACCCAGCAGTGTTGATGTGAATGAGATATACAATGAGGCATCCAGTGAGCAATTCACATATGTGGTTTTTGTAATTTGCTAAATCCTTTTTCCATCTGGGAAACTCCAGGAACTAAAATAATTGAAAAGGTTGAAAGGGAGGGTCGAAAGCACTGCATCATGTATGTGTCTGCATGTGAAATCAATACCTCCCAAGAAAAATACATGTTCGTTTAATTCATTGTTTGGTAATACTTTACTAAGCTTCTTTCATTTAATCTTTTTCTTGCTCCTTTTTTCGTGTTCTCTCTCCTCCAAATAAAGTCTCATTTTTGAGGACACAGTAAATTAACTTTCAATCTCTGTGATCTTCTATCAAAACCTAAAGTTGTTAAAGATATTTTGCATTGCTTTGGCCACAAAGCGTAGGTTACAAAGGACATTCTTTTTTATGCAGTGAAAATGGAGTAGGTGGCAGCTATACTTTTAACTGCAAGGGTGGCATTTTTACAATGGCATTTCTTCCCATCTCTGTTAATGGAAAGTGTAACCGGTATCTGCCTTCATTCATTCTGGACTTATATTTCTGCATTCTCTTGAATATAGGTAAATAACTCCCCACGGCTACAAATGTTGTCTTTTGTTGAAAGACGAGTGACAAGCTTAGGGTCTGTATGTGACTTGGTTTTTTGAAATCATGATTATTCTCATGACTGTTTTATCACTATGACACTGTGCTCGTTTTAATCCTTCCTCTATTCCAAATTTTTTGAAGAGACTGCTCAGAATACAGACTATCTTTTCAAAATTTTTGCTGCAGGGCACCTGGGTGGCTCAGTCAGTTAAGCATCCAACTTCTGACTTCAGCTCTGGTCATGATCTCAGGGTTCCTGGTTTGAGCACTGCATTGGGCTCTGTGCTAACAGCATGGAGCCTGCTTGGGATTCTCCATCTATATCTGCCCTTTCCAACTCATGTTTTCTCTATCAAAGCTAAATACATTAAATAAAAAGGTCTTTCTTGCTCTTTAGTTTATAAAGTGAAGTTGATGGTTCATCCATTTCAGTAGTTCTTAACCCGGGTTGCAAGAAGAGAATCACCTATGGGTCTTTTAGAAAATATACATGATGAAGTTTGAGTGGGTCCCAGACATCCACATATGTTTTTAGCCTCCCATATTCCCTCCCCAAGGCGATGCTACTGAGTTTCCAGGGTTGGTAATCACAGAGCTATTCACACAATTGTTTTCTGCTATCTTGAGAACTAATGCCACATAATGGCATAATAGACCTTACAGCTAGACTGCCTGGCTTCAAATCCTGGCTGCCACTTTTTACCAATGTGAATTTAGGCAAGGCACTTAGCCACTCTGATCCTCAGTTTTTCAAATGAGGATTGTGGTAACAACAGAACACACATCATACGTGTGAAACAACCAGGCTAGTGTCTGGCACCTAGAATGTAGCATAAAAGTGTATTAATAAATATTTAATTCTACTTTCAGCACTTTTTTATTTCAAAGTTTCTCCCAAACGTTAAGGTGAGCCTTGTTTATCTGTATATGATTTATGCATTTTAAGTGGCTAACAAGTTGGTGTTCCTAAGCAATGCATTAGGATTTCGTACCGTTCCTTTGTTTCATCATCCCCATGACTAACTTGTGCGTGCTCAAGAAAATCCAACTGATTATACAATTTCAGTAAAATTGGATTAATTATACCCTCACTTTTTCTCTAAAAGGGTTTTGGGCAGATATCTTACAAAATTATTATTATTATATATATAATATTTAAAAAACATATATGTAATTATATATAATAAAATATAATATAACAAGTTAAGAGAGCTAAATACTAAAATCAGAGCAAAAGATAAACAAGGGTAGGAAGATAAATTAGCCTTTTAATTTTAGCTCTCAAGAAGGCACCCTATAAGGTCCTGTACTCTTCCAGCCCAGGCCCACATCACTCATTCAGGGCTAAATTCATAACAAAGTGATATTTTACATTATCTGTGCAATAGCTTTCCTGTTAACACAGGAACAAAAGGATGACTTTTATTATTGTTATCTTCATAAGCAGGAAAATTTAGGTTCTAAAAATGAAGCAAGTTATTCTAGATGATTTTATGGGTTAGTGACAATGAAATACCAATATTCAGATGTTACTTGTTTTACCTAAGATGGCTTAATTTTATATTATAAGATAAAACATAAATCCTTTAAAAATACCTGCTAGACATTACTACCCCATAAAAGACAACTGTTTACAACTGTTCAAAGAAACGAGTCTACAAGGCGTGCCAGATATGGCATTTATTTCCATTTCTATGATCCACTTTTATCAAAGCATGCAACCGCTTGTGGTTAGCTCTCTCAAGGCTATAAAAGGAGACTAATAGAAAGTTGGGCGGTCTGGCCTAGCATTCACCCAATCTCCTCTGGACATCCTTCCCCTGTGTTGCCAAACAGCTGTCACAAGGATACCGTACGACCTGGTGTGTAGGGCATCCATCCCAGAATGCAGGCAGATAGGTTCGTATGTATTCCCTCAGCTTGCAGTAAATGTGCCATGTTCCTGTGGACTGATCCACTAGGACAGGAGAAAGACACAATAACTGTCAAGTCTAAATTTGTTAGAAAGACACTTAGTGCTCCAACATTATTGCCTCTGACCTTGACTGTGGCAGCATTGTTTTCTCCGTGTCGGAGGAGGTAAGTTTGAGACAGTGCTCCTTAGTCACTGATGACATTAAACTCTTTAGGATTGATTTGTTTTGTGAATCTATTCCAAGACTAAAATTCTCCAAGGATCTTAAAAGTTACAGGGCCTTTTCCAGGGAAAAGTCACGTGTATTAGTATCTATGTGAAAGTTTTTCTCCCATAGAGCTAACACTTATCTTAATCTCACTGAAAATGATAAGTTGGCAGGTAAAGGGGAACTATGAGGTGAATGTCTCTTAATTACTCTAATTTTAGTTTTGGTCTTAAGTTTGGTAGTGTCTGTCACATTTCAGACTGGTCATTTTTACTCATATTCTCATTTTACTCATATTTAACTCATATTCTTAACCAATCCATTCTAAAAGGTGAAGAATATTAGAGTGTAGAAATTCCATCTGTGCTTTTTACTCAGAACATAAACAATTACAGCTTTTAATTTCCTTCTTTGGCTGCAAAATTACTGCTTAAAAATATAATTATCCTTCTTTATATGCCACTCACTGCCTCCCTCATAGGATAGCTATTATCACCAGAAGCATATTTATTCACTCATTGGTTACTATGGAGTGTTTATTAGGTACATGGTCCTGGGGTAGGGATTGTGGAGAATATAGACAGGAAAATCAACCAAGAAAACTTATGCGGTAGTAAGAAAAACATAGATTTTCACGTTTGATTTGTTTTTGAATCCTAGCTCCATCATTAATTTGTTGTGAAAATTCTCAACTATTTTCCTTAATCTATGTGTCTATCCTTAGGCTAGCTAGTTCCATACTCCTTGATTATAACCATGTACTATTGAAATAGGGAAGTGTGTTTTCTAGCTTTGTTCCTTTTCAAGAATGTTCTTCTATTTGGGGGTCCCTTGAATCTCCATAAGATTTTAAGATCAGCTTGTCAATTTCTGAAAAAAAAAATGTCAACAGATATTTTGATAGGGATTGTGTTAAGTCTGTAGATCAATCTAGAGAGTAATTCCATCGTAACAACATTGATTCTTTCCATCCATGAATATATCTTGCCATTTATGTAAGTCTTCACTGATTTATTTTAATGATGCTTTGTAGTTTTCAGTATACGTACACTGCACTTCTTTTGTTAGATTTATTCCTTAGTATTGTATTCTTTTTTGATGCTATTATCAATGAAATTGTTTTCTGGTTTGCTCATTTTTAAAGTACAGTAATATAACTGATTTTTGCACATTGGTTTTTATATCCAGCAGTGCTGAATTCATTTCATTAGCTCTAATAGTTTGTGTGTGTTTAACATAAAAATCATGTAGCCTATAAATAAAGATGTTTTTACTTCTTCCTTTCCAATCTGGAAGCTTCTACTTCTTTTTTCTTGTCTAACTGCCTGGGCTAGTATCTCCAGTTTAATGTTCTGTAAAAATAGTGAGAATGAACATTATTTTCTGACTCCTGACCATAGGGGGGGAAACTTTCAATTTTTCACCACTGATGATGTAAGCTGTTATTCTTATTTTTCTCACGTTGAAGAAAGTCCCTTCTACTCCTCATTTGGTTAAGTGTTTTTATCATGAAAAAAATTTGAATTCTGTCAAATGTTTGTCTGCATCTATTGAGATAATCATGTGGTTTTTATCTTTTATCTACTTAATATACTATATTACAATGATTGATTTTCACGTGTTGAGTCAAACTGTATTTCTGGGTTAAAACACATTTGGATATTATTATTTTTAAATTTTTTTTTTCAACGTTTTTATTTATTTTTGGGACAGAGAGAGACAGAGCATGAACGGGGGAGGGGCAGAGAGAGAGGGAGACACAGAATCGGAAACAGGCTCCAGGCTCCGAGCCATCAGCCCAGAGCCTGACGCGGGGCTCGAACTCACGGACCGCGAGATCGTGACCTGGCTGAAGTCGGACGCTTAACCGACTGCGCCACCCAGGCGCCCCTTGGATATTATTATTTTTAAACCACTGGTCTAGAACAATGTTTCCCCAGTGTAAGCATGGAACAAAAACTCCATAGGATGCTAATAGCTGCCCTATGGAAAAAAGAGGTACATTAGGTAAATTTAGGAAATGCTGGATTAGATCAAACAGGTTTTTGTACAGCAAAGTATCTCAGAGACTATAATATAGTAACACACTTTGCAAATCCAACAAGTAGGTATGGTATGCCATATTTTATAAACTTATCTGCAAAAGTATTTTGTGAGATTAATTTTCCATCAAACACACTGTAAGCAATGTTTGTCCTAAGAATTTTGATTAAACTTCTCTATCATGTAGTAGTGACTGAGAAAAGCTTAAAACTTACAGGATCATCAACTGTAAATTATATGCTAATGTCTAGAAAAATTCTATCAATGTACAATAAATATTTATAAAGTGTCTATTATGTGTCAGGTATTCTTCTAGGCACTGGAAAGACAGCAATGGGAAAACATGACAAGAGAAATCTCTGCTTTTGTGGAGCTTACATTCTGGAAGAGAGGCAAACAATGAATATAAAAACTCATGCAACTTTTAAAGTATGTTAGAAAGCATTACATATTACATAAAAAAGAAAAATCAGGTAAACTCTTTGACATTATTAGCAATGATTTCTTAGATTTGACACCAAAAGCAAAGGAAACAAAAGCAAAAATAAACAAGTGGGACCACATCGCTATGAAAGCTTCTACACAGCAAAGGAAACCACGAGGGCTGAGAGCACATGTGCAAGCAGGGGAGGGGGGAGGAAAGGGAGAGAGAATTTTAAGGAAGCTCCATGCTCAGCACAGAGCTCAACACGGGGCTTGAACTTACAACCATGTATGCTCAACCGACAGAGCCACTGAGGTGCCCCAAGAAAGTAGATCTTGAAAGTCCTTAGGTGATGTATGTTAACTAGACTTACTGTAGTTTTATTTTTTATATTTTTATTTTATATCTTATTTATATTTATGTATTTTATTTGCTATATCATATTTTAAAAATTTAAATATATATGATATTTTATATATATGTTTAATTTTTATATTTTATTATATTATTTATATTTATATATTTTATATATTTTGTTTCATATCACAATATATGCAAATATCAAATCATTACATTGTACACCTGAAACTCATATAATGTTATATGTTGATTATACATCAATTTAAAAACAAAGAAAAAGGGAAATTGGTTTAAGAAGACTTAGAAATTCCGGGTGGGAAGATAGGTAACACATTGCAATATTTAAGAGGATGCTCGGGATAAGTCTTGTTTAGAAGAGAAATGTAAGAGAATATCTACCTTGTTCAAAAACAGCAATGAGGTCATTATGGTTGAAGCAGACTGAGTGAAAGGGAGAGTAGGAGCAGCATTATTATCTCTAACCTGGATTATTGCAATAGCATCCTAATTTCACTGTTTCTACCTTTAGCTCTTCCCCCTACCCCATGGGTTGAGAGTAGATTCTATGTGTATAAGTAGAGGGGTATGGGGGTGGTTGTGGTGGTGCTGTTAGGTAAAAATAGAAGCAATAAAATTAGTTAGGCTCTTTTTCTTTTTCTTTTTTTTAAAGTTTATTTATTTTGAGAGAGAGAGAGACAGAGAGAGATACACATTTCATCCTTAGGGCAAAAATGGGCTTTTCCAGGGCAAGTTAAAAACAACAATAACAACAACAACAACAAAACCCTCTAGCAAGTGGAGGAGGGACAGAGAGAGAGGGAGAGACAGAATCCCAAGCAGGCTCCATGCTGTCAGTGATGCAGGGCTTCAACCCACAAACCATGAGATCATAACCTGAGGTGAAATCAAGAGTCAGACCCTTAACTGACTGAGCCACCCAGGTGCCCCAGTGATTTGTCAGTAATTCAGGGTCCAGAGGGTGGAGGCTTCAATACTGAGCAGTGAAGACGAGAAGAAGTGTTCATATTCTGAGCATTTTGAATATCCAATCAACAGTATTTCCTGGAAGCTTGGATAAGAGTTGTGAGAGGAGAAAAGTCAAAAATGACTCTAAAGTTTTAATTCTGTGCAAGTGTTAGGATAGAGTTGCATTAGCAGAGAAGGGAAAGTATGTGGGTGGAACAAGTTTGTGGAGGAAAGTCAACATTTTAACATTTTGGAACATGTTGCATCTGCAATTTCTATTAGATCTTTTATGCGTGCTAACTCAGTATAGGAATAAAGACACATACATCTTTTACCTAATACCAGTAGAGACACCAACCTGCCACTAGTTTACATTATGAATAACTAAAGAGATGAGGGGAAAAATCCAGAATTGAATGGATGCTATTTATAACATCTATTCTTTAATTTGTGTCCTCCCTTCCATTTTCCAGGAAGTTGACTCCTTTTTAGAATTTGCCTTATTTGTGGACTAAAGAGCTCTTGCTTATTTTTTGAACCTGTTTTACCAAGCCACCCACAAAACAACAAACAACAAAACATGAAAAGCAACAAAATTCCTCCCGTTGGTCTTCTACAGAGTGAATAATCATTCTCCAGGCTTCTGTTTTTAAAATGCACACCCGGGGCTGACACATAACTGTGAATTAATTAATGAGACTACTTCCCTCCAGCAAATGAAGAGGTCATGGAGGCAACAGGGAAAGCACTAGTGACTGTGGAGAGGAAACTATATAGCCTGCAGGCTGTAGATTATCAGGAAGGGTGTGGCACTGCTGCCTGTCATCCCTGGCATATCTTGGGCTGTTTCCCAGCTTCCTTTTCACATGACTGAGTTCCAGCCAGTAGACCGTGAGTAGAAGTGGTGTGTGTCTCTTTCCCAGGCCTGGCGCAGAAAACCTTTCCACCTCATGCTATTTATTCCTTCCCCTTGTCTTTGGTCGTAGACCAGCATGGTCATATTAGAAACATGTTGAAAACAATGGAGCCAAAACTAGAAGGAGCCTGGGTCTCTGAATCTCTGCTCAAAGGAGACCATCTGTCAAAAAAGAACTCTCATTTTGGACTTAACACGAGTAGGGAATAGATGTCTACTGTATGTAAGCTATCATACATCTGTAAGCTTATTTGTTATAGTAGCTAACGGTCACGAAGCTAATACAAAGAGAGAAATTGGGGTTCCAAAGCATACTTGTTTACTGCCCACATTTATCTATTTAGCTCTCCAGTTTGAAGCCAATTATTCCTTTCAAATCTCCTAAAAGCAGTTGAGGAATCAACTGGGCAAGTGGGATCACAAGTGCATACCTTTAAAGGTAAGGTTTAAATTAAACTCATGGAGTATTTCATGTACTATACTACTAACTTCAGCATAAATTCAAAGATGTAAATCTTCGAGGCTTGAGAAATTGGCAGCATTACTGAGATATTCAGTTTTCCCAATTTGATTTGCACTGCCAGCTAAATCTGTTTACTCAGTGCATGGTGGCATTTAGAGATCTGATTCAATGCTATACTTGAAAATTTCTGATCATACTTTTGGATCAGAGCCTTTCTCAAATATTACATCTTTTGTAAGGCAGTATTCATTACAGAAATGTTTTCTTAGAAGTTTTTTTTCCATTTTTAATATATCCATTCTTAGGATTTATAGGCATAGAGAATAAAGGCCATTTTTTAAAATGAAATACACGTGTCTTTCAAAGAAAAATAAATTTGTTTTCAACATGAAGGACATCTTCTGCAATAGCTCTATGTCCAAAATATATTCTTCAAAACAAAGCACACAAATTACAAAAGGGTATAGATTTTCTAATCTTATACTGAGAGGAAAAAGACAAATTAATATTCTTTAAGGAAATAAAAATATTTGAACGTTTTATGTACAAATTCAGATACTTGTAATAAAAATCTTCCAGTATGTAAACTCTGGTTTAGTTTTCTGTGAAAATGGATACTATAATAATACGTGAACACTGTCAAGCTCCTCGCTCAAATATCTCCTTTAAGTAGATGACATAAGATCCTAAATATATTTAGTTTACCTTGCAATATTCCTGATGATAGTAATAATATTGATAATAATAATAATAATGTTTTATTGAGCACTTACTATGTGTTAGGAACTACATAAAGTAATTTTCATGAATATTTTTATGTAACTCTCACAATGACCTTATGAAGAGACAAATATTATTTTCTGCTTTCCTAGTGAGGAAATTGAAGCACAGATGAGTTTAATGACTTGTTCAAAGTTATTTCTAGTGTGTGGAGAGCTGGGAATTGAACAGTCTTTGCAGCTTGGCTCTATAGACCATGCTCAATATTCTTGGAATATTGGGCTAACATATTAATATTGGACTAACATATTAAGTCCCTTTTATTATGTGCAAATCAATTCATTATTTTTATTAATGACATTACATATCAGGCATTAAAATAATACCTAATGCAAGAAATTTAAAAAAGAAACTATTAGTACTTATCTTTATATTAGTGCATATGCTTAAAGTTATTCTTATGGTTATATAAGTATTGTTAAACTTATAGTACTTATTATGAGAAATACAGTAGTTATTGTATTTATACATATATTAATACATTAGTGCTATCTACTATACATAAACTAAATCACAGTTTAAATACTGGGAAAATTTTTAACTTATTATTACCTAAAATGTAGCAAAAACTTTAAATATTTAATACAATACACATACATATACTATACCATATGCTAATATACTATACTAAAGAAACTTTCAATCATATAAATAATAATCACTATAAAGTACAATTAAATAAAATATTAAAAACCTCATTGTTTTGTGCTCATCTAAGGAAAATTCAATATTATTTATGTGGAAAGTATGAAATACATTAAATAAAGTGCTGGTGACATCTTTAAAAATAAAAGTAAGATTTGGGGGTATTAAATTGTTTAATGTCCTTGCATATCTTCAAGTTGGCAAATATATTAATATCTATGTTAATATTAAATTCTGCTGAGTGAAAGATACACATTTCATCTTTAGAGCAAAAATGGACCTCTTCAGGGCAAGTTAAAAAAAAAAAACACCATTAGTCCACTGTCTGGCATAGTTTGAATAAATGCTAAAATACATAAATATTAAAGAGTTGTGTTAGGCAGCTTTCTCCAGAAAAACAGAACAAGTAGGATATATATGGATATATACATATAAGAGAAGATTTATTATAGGAATTGGTTCACATGTTTATGGAGGCCAAGAAGTCCCATGAGCTGCAGTCTGCAACATGAAGAGACAGGAAAACTGGTGATATAATTCAGTCCGGTTCCAAAGGCCTGAGAAGTAGGGGAGCTGATGGTGTAAGTCCCAAAGTTGTAAGGTCCCTAAACCTGGAGCTCTGATATCTGAGGGCAGGAGAAGATGGATATCGCAGCTTAAGAAGAGAGAGTGAGAATTTGCCCATCCTTCATCTTTTTGTTCTATTCAGGCCCTCTACTGATTGGAAAATGTCCACCTGCATTGGCGAGGGCAGGTCTCTTTACTTAATCTAATTCAAATGGTAACCTTTTTCAGAAACACTCTCAGGGACTCACCCAGAAACAGTTCTACCAGCCATGTGGGCATCTCTAAGTCTAGTCAAGTTGACACAAAAACAGACAAACACACAAACAAAACCCCCAAATATTGACACATAGAATTAACCATTTCCAGAGTGTTTCCAAGTAAAAAGGTCCATTTAGACCTAGTTCATATCAATGAGTAATAAAAGTGATTCATCATCTAACAAATTTATTATCTGTATTAATTTATAAATAGTTTTAATGGTGCTGAATTAGTTCTTATAATAAGTTTTTGCTCCTATGCAACTTTTGGTCTATAATGTTTTGCTTTGTTTTATTTTTTACATTTTTAATCTGATTATCAGCCATTTCTTCATAGTTCAAGAAGTCAATGATAGACTAATTCAATCCATGTCAAGTAATCATGGTTTATAAATTAGTAGTTTTGGAGTTAATGAAATGATATTGGAGTGCTAAACCTAGATAACTAGAAACACATGTTCAAGAGCTGCATTGACCATTACAGTAGCTATTAGCTCCATGTGGCCATTTAAATTTAAAATGGTTACAATGAAATACAATTAAAAATTCAGTTACTCATTTTCACTAGTGGCAACTGAATTGAACAGCACAGGTACAGAACATTTCAATCATCACAAGACATTCTACCAGACAGTGTTGTTCTAAAGAAATTGAGCATTTTTTTAAATGAATCAATTAGGTTCATAGATAATTTACAAATGTCACTTTTGCTGGCAAATTTCTTATTTTCCATACACTTCTCCAAGCATACCTTTAATAACATGGCTGACCTAAGTTTGAAGTCTTACCTTACTCTTGCTCAAGCCCTAGAGAAGGTACTCAACATGGGAAAAGCATGCCTAAAGGAAGCAAGTAGGAAAGGAAAAAGCAAGAGGCAGGAAAATGCACAAATTGAACAATCAGCTTTTATGAGATCAAGAAGGTTGTCCATAACATACCATAGATGAATTATTTAGTCTTATAACTTTTGGTGAATAAAAATTTCCTTAAATGAGATATAATAGAACTCTATTATATATAGTACTCTATATAGTAGAGTACTATATGACTCATCAGTTGGGTGATTAGCCTAACATCAAGTAGTACAAATAAAAAAAAAAAAAGAAATTAGAAACAGCTAATTTAAAAGGATATAGGTAAATTCCAATCTATTCAATAACAGTGTCATCCAAACTGCTGCAGAGAGTAGCATTTTTCTGTGATGCATCCACACATACAAAGTTGGGGTTCCCAGTCCTTCCTTCCTTTCAGCAGTCAGCCCCCTTCAGTGGGCTCTTGGTGTCTAGGTTTCCAAACACAACCACTATGGCTTGTCTAGATACTAATCTCCTACTTTGAACTTTTCCATCTGGGATTTCTTTCTCAGACCTAACCAAAAAAAAAAAAAAAAAAAGGAAAAAAAAATTCAAGTGGGGTCTCCAAGGCAATAGCATAATATCAGCTATTTAAATGTTCCAGAAAAGTTCCTAGGGGTGCCTGGGTGGCTCAGTCAGTTAAATGTCCAACTCTTGATTTTGGCTCAGGTAATGATCAGGTGAGATTGAGCCCTGTTGGGGTTCATGCTGACATCATAGAGCCTGCTTGGGATTCTCTCTCTCCTTCTCTCAGCCCCTCCCCTGCTCACACTTTCTCTCTTAAAATAAATAAATGAACATCAAAAAAAAAAAAAAAAAGAAAGAAAAAAATGTTCCAGAAAAGTTCCTATTTCCATTACAAATGCATTCATTCGTAGCCTCTTGCTGACCCAATTACGGTATCTCACTGTAATTAGATCCGTTACAGTTACCATCTTTTCTTTTTCAAACTGCATGCTAACTTGTCTCTTTTTTAAACACAATGTAATAAATATTAGATTTCAAAAATTCACAAAGACAAGCAAAAAGAAAAAGGTGTTTGCACATAAGCGGAGAAATAATTCACCGCGGTATTTAATCTTTGTCTTTTTAAAACAAACTCTAGCTTTGGGAGGAATACTGCAGGAAATAGAAAAGGAAACAATGTCTCACATGATTCCAAAAGTAGTTGAGGCATTATAAATAAAATATTTAGCTGTTTAACCAAAATTTTTTTTTATCACCAAGCAATCCTGAGTTTTATGACTTACTATGATTGTTCATAGTAAGTCATCAATTTATGTAAGATACATCGATTTCATCTAGAGTAGAATTAACAGAATATTTATAGGAGTATTTCAGGAAGTCTTAAATCATTTTGGTGGCTTTTTTTTGAACTGAGAAGAAAATAAATACTAAAAATTGTAACATCTAATGGTACCTTCTTAGGCTACTGTGTGTAATCACCTGCTGGTTGTCCATTTGACATAAGACATGCACGTGCCATACTGGGCATATTCTAAAGAGCTTTGAGCCTCCTGGAGTTACAATTTCTAGCACATTTTTCTTTACTAGGAGGAGAACCACAGTATTTTCTGGAGGTAAGATTTACTGTGATATTAAGCTTGGGAGTATAATAACATTTCCAGAAAGTCAAGAAGTTACAGACTTGACTCCGAGCTAGAACATATTCAATATTTTTACTGAAATGGAGAAATGGATGAGATAATAAAATGACTGCTGATTGTCTACAGTATATTTATATGAAGAATTTAGGAACTTCCTTGGAGACATCAAATTAAAGGAAAGAAGAATTTAGATATGACAAATTTATCTCTGAAACAGAACCTTCATTATTGGAGTTGAGTTTCAATTTTGAGTACTGTCATGCTGGTCTGGCTCCAATTTGATTCCTGTAGGAAATAAGAGATCTGTTCTCTTCACCTCCAGTTTGCTCTTTTTTTTTTTTTTTTTTTAGTAATGAAAGTTTTATAAGGTAATTTGGTGCTAGATTAAGGTACTTTGTTGCTCTTTCAATTGAGGCCCATAGGGTCAGTGTTGTACATGGTCATAGGAGCAGACAGATTGACATTTACATGTAAATAATCATCCAATTCTTTGTTTTTTTAATGCTAAGTGATTCCCCTTCAATAAAATCAGACAGCATTCAAAGCCCTTACCCTGAAGATTAGGGATACAATGGGAAGCACAACGGACACAGTCTCTTCCATGAGAACAGTAACAGTTTCATGAAGGAGGCAGATCTCAAAAATAAGCACAACACTAATCATATAATTACAAGAGTGTGAGAACTTACAAAAGGAGGATCTAATCTATTGGGAGTCAGGCAGGGAAAGCCTCTTCCAGTAAGATTTAAGTTGACGTCTGCAGGACGGGTCAAGTTAATCAGGTAAATGGAGGGTAGAGAAAGCATTGCAAGCACAAAAAAGACCATGTGCAAAGACCATGGGGGCAAGGATGAATCTACTGTGTTTGAGGAACAGAAAAGCTAGTGTGGCTGTTGCAAATAGGTTGAAGAAAACAAAGAACGATGAAGCTATAGAAGTAGGCAAGGACCAAATCATAGAGGGCTTTGTCAACCGTGATAAGGGTTTTAATTTCATCATAAGAGTAATGGGAAGTCATAAAAGGGTTTTAAGGAGGGAGTGACATGACTAGAATTTCCTTATTGTTGGTGAATGGATTACAAAGTGGCCAGAATGGATTACAAAGTGGATGTGGGGAGCCTATTGCAATAACCAAAACCAAGAGACATTTGCAACTTTAGACTAGCAGGGTAGTTCTCAAAGTGTTGTCTGCAGACCCCTAGGGCACCCAGAGATCCTTTCACAGGGCCCACAAGGTTAAAAATTATTTTAATAATAACACTAAGGTATTATTTATTTGCCCTTTAAATTGTTTTGACATTTGCACTGATGGTACAAAGCAATAATGGGTAAACTGAAAATCTAGCTCCAGTGAAGGCTTAGAGTCACCAAATTTTTCATCTCAACATAGTTTCAATGAAAAACGGCACGTTTCATTTAAAAATTTCCTTGAAGAAGTAGAAATGTTTACAAATTTTATTAAATCTCAATCTTTGATGAAGTAGAAATATTTACTAATTTTATTAAATCTCCACACAACTTTTTATAATTTTTTTAATGTTTATTTATTTTTGAGAGAGACAGAGCATGAGCAGGAAAAGGGCAGAAAGAGAGGGAGACACAGAATCCAAAACAAGCTCCAGGCTCTGAGCTGTCAGCACAGAGCCCCACCTGGGGCTCAAACTCAGGAACCATGAGATCATGACATGAGCTGCAGTTAGACGCTTAACCGACTGAGCCACCCAGGCATTCCTCAACATGACCTTTTAATTACTGTGTGATAAAATGGTAAACAATATTGCTGAAGTGGCTCAAAGTTATTGCCAGCTTTCCATAGTAAAAGTTGTTATTTCTCTTTGTAATAGCAGAGATCAGGTGCTCAATGTAGCAGAGGGCTAAAGAGAGACAACATATGAGAGTAGACACTCTAAAAGAGAAGACAAGAGATAAATATAGGAGCATATAAGAGATAAATATAAGACCATAGGTAAATATATCCATGTGCATTTTTGTGTCATTCTGCAAAGCTATTCAATGTCCCAGTTCTGCCTGTTTTGTAACCATAAATAGGTTCTCAGAATGAACCTGGAAAGCCATTGTTTGGTGGGTACTAAATTATGGCTACAGTGGGTTCAAGGTGAATCAGGAGAATGGATTGTGTGCATCTCTTCCCAACTCCGCATTTGGTGATGTAGCTTGAAATCAAACATGACAGTCATATTTATATCACATTAATTAGTGAACGCTACAAATTGGACCTCCTTTTTTTGTTTGTTTGTTTTTTAAACCTGGAGAGCCAATTGTTAAACATTTAGCAACACACCTCTGGTCTTAACAAGGTCTCTAAATTCCTTCTCCCTTTCATGTTCCCCCCAAGGCAAATCTTTGGTTATCTCCATTTACTTAATAATCTTTGTTTTTTAAAAAAAAATTTGAGACAATAGTTGACATTGTTAAAATGTAACTATCTGGCATATAATACATACTCAATAAATATTTGTTGAATGTTGAATGTTAATTGAATACAATGTGGGTCCAAAAAAGGCTAAGAATACATATCTTAATTGCTATTGATATAATTTATGATCTGTTCTCCCATAGCACATATTTTGAATATAGCACTTACATCATATTAGAGTTATTTGTTTACATATAAATGCCAAAAATCTAGCCATTGAGACAAGGAATAGAATTCCTGAGCTCCCTTAATTCCAATTTACTTTCAAGAAAATGTATTCAGAGAAGGAACTAAAATCTTACTTAATTTCTTTTCTCAGTGATAATATATTACTTTAAATAATTCTAAGGTTGACATACATTAAGGGAAAAAATAGGGACTTGAGCATTTTCAGAGAGCCTCTATTCAATCATGCTTTATGATACTCTGTAAAGCCATCCTTCTCTAGTCAATAGAAACAAACAAAAAATGAACTCACTAATAATCAATTCTCAGTCATTCAAGGATTAATGATACAGTTTGTAGAGTCATTTGTTATCTCCATCTTTGCTTTTCTTTATTCTTTTTTTGGCTTCCTGCCACTGTATCTTTGCATTATTCATGAGAAACCACACTAGTGCCTGGCTGGGGAAATAAAGGGCTCTGAAATGCAAATCTTTCTTTTACTGTTTTTTAGCAGTTCTCCAAAAAGTGTTGTTGCAGGAGGAGCAGGTCAGGACAATTAACTTAAATGAGGTTTGTTAATATTTATAGGTTTCAAATATCCATTTAACATACTGGTAGATCTACTTAACTTTATACTAAAGTGGGGCTAGAAACACTGCTTAAAGTTGTTTAAAATCTCTAAGAATCTTATATTTTGTCCATTCCTACAAAGAATGAAAAAAAATTAAAAATTAGATAATAATCCCTGCTCCTCCAAAAAAGCCTTCAAGTTCCACAATTTAAAAATGTATCTCTACAGCAGGTACTTTGTCATGATG